>NC_041020.1:25066896-25353204 GCF_004193775.1 Glycine soja
CTTGTTTTCCTTTTTGACATGCATCACACAATCTATCTTTTTCAAATTTGAGTTTTGGTAAAACAATTACTAAATCCTTAGAAATTAGTTTATTTAAATGTTTCATGTTTATATGAGCAATTCTTCTATGCCATAACCAAGAATCATCATCTTTACTAAAAAAAACATTGAGCATTATTTGATGTTTTATCTAAATTTATCATGTATACATTATTAGTTCTATAGCCTATATGTTTTGTATTTTTATCATGTTTATTTTCAATAACACAATTATGAAAGTCAAATGATACTAGAAAGCCTTTATCACATAATTGACTAACACTTAGTAGACTATGCTTAAGACCATCAACAAGTAAAACATTGTCAATGGAGGTAGATGGATTCGTACCTATTTTTCTGATTCCATGAATTTTACCTTTGTTGTTGTCTCCATAAGTCACTGTTGTGGCGTCCCTAAATAATGATTGGTTTAATAGTAATAATTAAATAACAGAGACCATGGGAAATTTTTTTTTCTTTTTTTTCGCACTGTTATTTATTTCACGGTAATTAATTCTAGAAGGAAAATTATCACTATAGAGTCTTGAGTGGTCAGTTCACAACTCTATTTAGATTCATTTCTTTCTGATCACTTATAACCTCCAAACTAATTTTTTTCTTTTTCAGACAAAAAAAATACCAGCCATCATTTTGGGTCGTCACGTGAGAAATAATAAGGTGCGGTCAGTAAACTCTTTTCAAATAAAGTTCGTTAACATTTCTTTTTCAAATAACAAGATAAAACATAATTGTTTTCATCATCAAAAACTGTCCAAAACATGGGAGTTTGCAAAATAGCACAGTGACATCTAGAGCAAAGGTAATAACTGTGGTGGCTTCAGCCACAATATATATACAATCATCAAAATTTCTATACAAGAGGTCTACTCACCCAAAAATCAAAAGAGTAAACCTAGCAGTCTGAACTAGATACACCCACCCACAAAAGTATGTACGCTTAATCTAAAGAGTCGTCACTATTCGTTGTCCCACCAGGGCCACTCTCCTCTGTAGAGTCTGCCTCAGATGCTGACATAATATCCTCTGGAGAATCAACATCAGGGAGTGGGTCCTCACCATCCTCTGGTAAGTCAGGGGCATCAATAGCAGGTTCAGGAGGTAACTCCTCTGGGTCCTCTTCAAGATCCTCTTCAAAGATAAAAGAAAGGGGGTAGACTCTTTCACAAGAAATCTAACTACACAAGTAGTGATACACTGCGTCCCATAACGGCTACTGTAACATCCTGGAAATTTCTACCCGGAATTTTTGAAGACGATGTATTTTGAATGATTATATATATAAGTATTATTCAGTGTCTATGCCTATATGTTCTTGGTAGAAGTAGGAATAGTGGGGGCAAGATATGCGGGTTAGGCTAATTAAGGAAGAGAAATTCATAACTGGGAGGTTATGAGTTAATTCCTAATTAATTAGTTAAAAATCATCGTTTTGCGTGCAACTTAGAATTTAACGAAACCAACCTCTGAACCACGCTCGGGGTTTTATTCTGAGCGTTTTGATATATATATTGCTTGCTTTCGAAAACTGGCCCCGACGGACGCAGAGAAACGCGAGAAACTAGAACCAGAGAAACAGCACGCAAACCAAGGCAGGATTTTTAGCATTTCAAAGGTCAGATTTTCCTCACTTTTGTGACTGAGTATGGGTCACAGTCAAAAAGAGAAAGTGGGCCCTTCTTGCTCCACTCAAATGGAGACATGTGGCATTGCTTAAATAAAATAATAGAAAAAGAGAAAACCCTTTTATTAAAACCAAAAAGCAACCCTCTCTCTCCTCACTCAGCCCCACATTTTCAGAAGCTCTCTCTCCCTCTCCCTCACGTTGCTTTTCTTCCTCCCTCATTCACCATTGAAGCTCCACACAAAGCTTCAACCTTTGGTGCTCATTTCTGCCCCAAATCGTGAAAGGAGAGCATTTTCGAGGTCGTGAAGTGCGTGGCTACGAGTGGGACTTCGAAAATTCAGGTTTGGGTGGACTTCTTTCTCTCTTAAATTTCGTGGGTATGGGGTTTTGGGAGATATGATGGGTAGTTTTGTTAGTTTTCTGCTTCATGATGGTTATTTGTGAAGACTCTTGTTGAAAGCTTGTTGAAATTGCCATGTTTGGATGAGTTAAACAAACCCATTCTGTTTTAGGGTTTTTGTGATGATGTTTGTGATGTTTATATGCTGAAATTGCTGATGGAAATCTGTTAGAGACGAAGGGTAGAACTAACCTAGGGTTAGAAAGTGAGAATGTGATGTTATGAGTGGAAAAAGAGTGAGACTTTGAGGGTTGGAAGGCTAAGTCTGAATTCTGTGGTAAATGGAGGTTAAAGTGAGTTAATACTAGCTTGAAATGTCATTTAGGACTTATGAGAAAGCTTGGACTGTGCTAGAGAGAAAAATAAATGACCAAAGTGAACAAAGCCATTTCTAGGGCAAATTTGGGTGTTGAAGAGTCAAATTTTGATTCGGTGAGATTTTAGGTGTAAATCCAGTTTGAACAAGTCTAAATGGATGTTATGGACTGGTGTGAGGTGAGAGTTTGCTTCAAATTTACCTCATTCTAAATTTCACTTTTCAAACCTAGAAAACCCATTGAATGGAGGGGTGTTGGACACCTAGATTCTGTGTTGCTGTGCTTTAAAGCTTGACTTTGGTTTAGACATGATTGATACATGATTTGGGACTTGTAGGAATTGATTTGGGCAAGATTGGATGAGAGGAAGTGTGAATTTCGAAATCTGCACTTTGTGCAGATTTTTGCTGTGAAATTGTGCAGCAGGATTTTGCACAAGTGCAGAAAAATGCTATGTTTTTGCTGGTTGTGGAAAGAGTAGTGCAGAATGAGTGCTGGATGTTTGCTAGTAGATCCCAACGGTCACAATGTAGGCTTATGCACTATAGACTTCCAGTAAAATTTTGGAGTTGATCCAACGGTTAACGAATTGGATCGAAGGAATTGTTACTGGGTCTTTAAGTGAGAAAAGCTGTGATTTTGGTTGGTGTTTGAGCAGAGTTTTCTGCCTTTGCTCTGTTTTGCTTGGTTGTGATAGCTTGTGCTGTTTGAATGTTGTTTTGCTTGGATGTTGTGGAAGCTTGAGAGGATTGATGGGGACCCGGTGTTGAGAGAAACGAGGATATGGGCTACGTGGGAGTACGTGAGCTCAGTTGGAGGTGGGCAACAGGGGATGGTGGGTTTATGCGCGCATTGTGGATGTGGAAAACTTGTTGTGCACCATTGCCCGACCGCCACCTAGTACCACATGTGATGGGTACCCCATAATCCTACAAGCTTGAGATGAGGAAGTGTTGAAGGGTGAAACTTCCTGCTTTTATTGTTGACCACAAAGTGGTACCTGGAGATATGTCGCGGGGGTCAGGAGACCTTGGGGACGTCAGGTGGGGTGCTATTGCCCAAAACCAAGCTTGACCAATCCCGACCCAACCCGGGCATAGTCGGTCAGTGAGAACCTGTGATGTACCTAAGCAGGCGAGCTCCTGGCAGTCAACAGATAAAAGGAACAAAGACCACAAAGCAAGGAGGCTTGTGGTGGCTGGCCAGCTGTGAAACTTGATTGATATGTGAGATATGGTCTCTGGTAATCGATTACCAAGGGTGGGTAATCGATTACAAGGCTTAAAAATGAAGACAGGGGGCTAAGATGGTCTCTGGTAATCGATTACCAGGGGATGTAATCGATTACCAGGCTTGAAAACGAAGTCAGGAAGCTAAGGGAGCCTCTGGCCAGCCTGTGTAATCGATTACACAGAGGGATGGGTCACTGGTAATCGATTACCAGGTATGTGTAATCGATTACACAGTGCATTTTTGCATATTTCATGTCCTGAGGCTGTGTAATTCAAGTTTAGCCTCTGGTAATCGATTACCAAGGCTGTGTAATCGATTACCAGAGATGGAAAGCCGTAAAATACCCCTTTTAATTGCATGTAGTGTTTATGAGACGCATTATGTGCAGAGCAGTTAGATTCTTGTGAAAGAGTCTACCCCTTTCTTTTCTTTCTTGTAGATTGCGATGGCGGCACAGCTAATCCGTGAACGAGTAGAGATGGAGTGCCTAGAGGGAGCTTGGGAGACCCTCGAAGGCAACACGAGGTGCCGATTTCGGGGCACCATTCGATTCACGGCTACTTCTTTGGTGCATCCAGATGAACCTGCACGGACGCTTCAGCGCACGGTGGAGTGGACAGCTCCTTGGATTAGTTTTGTATACTTTTGAGGGTGGGTGTATCTAGGACTAACTGTTAGGTTTACTCTTTTGTTTTTGTATGGGTAGACCTGATGTATAGGAATTTGATGATTGTATACATGTGGCTGAAGCCACCACTATGGACACCTTTGCTCTGGATGACACTATATATTTTGTAAAACTCCCATATTTTGGACAGCTTTAAATGATGAATGCATTTATAATCGATCTTGTTATTTGAAAAGAAAGCATTAACAACTTTATTTGTAAAAGAGTTTATCGACCGTATTTTATTCTTTTATTTTCATGTGACGACCTAAAGTAATGGCTGGTACATTCTTCCTTTTGAAACAGCAAAATAATTTAGAGAATTATGAGCGGTAAGAAAGAAATGACTCCGAATAGAGTTGTGAACTGGCCATTCAGGACTTTATAGTGAGGATTTTCCTTTTAAACCTAGTTATGGGGAAAAGAGAAAGAAATGAAAAAGAAAAAGAAGAAAAAAAAATTTACCATGGTTTTTGTTATTTAAATTATTTCTATTAAACCAGTCATTAATTTAGGGACGCCACAGCTACGCACAGTCAAAATGTCTTTTTCAAGAGATTTCCTCTCTGGTAATCGATTACCAAAGTATGTAATCGATTACCAGTTCCCAAAAACGGATTACAACAGCCTTTGCACATTGGAACTTAAAAGTTACACTGTGTAATCGATTACACATAAATGGTAATCGATTACCAGTAGCATATAACACTGTGTAATCGATTACACACAAATGGTAATCGATTACCAATAGCATATAACACTGTGTAATCAATTACACACAAATGGTAATCGATTACCAGCAGCTACTGAACGTTCTATTTCAATTTTTAAACCCTGTAATCGATTACACACAAATGGTAATCGATTACCAGAGGGAATTTTTCAGATAAAACACAAGATAGATAGCTGGCCAGCCGCCACACAAGCCTCCCTGCTTTGTGGACTTTTGTTCCTTTATTGGTTGACTGCCAGGAGCTCGCCTGCTTAGGTACGTCACAGGTTCTCACTGGCTGACTATGCCCAGGTTGGGTCGGGATTGGCCAAGCTTGGTTTTGGGAAATAGCAACCCACCTGACGTCCCCAAGGTCTCCTGACCCCCGTGACATATCCTCAGGTACCACTCTGTGGTCAACTAATAAAAGTTGGAAGATTGACTCTTCCACGCTTTCTCACCCATGGCTTATTGGGTTATGGGGCACCCGTCATATGTGGTACTAGGTGGCGATCTGGCGATGGCGCAAAACAAATATCCCATTTCCACAAGCCCAGGCATAAGCACACCATCCCAAGTGGCCCACCTTTAAATTGAGCTCACGTACACGTACCTAGCCCTTCTCCTCGTTCCTCTCAGCACCAGGTCCCCATCTACCCCTTCAAGCCTTCACAATGTCAAATCAATTCAATTCCATTTCACATGAAACTACCTTGGAAAAATAGAGTGGAGGCAGAAATCTTTACACAAGATTCATTCGAATTCCACAGAGTTTTTCCTACCAACATACCTCAGTAAAGTCCTCATCCCTGATTCGATAACCATTGGATCGCCTTGAAAATTTGACTGGGGTTCCTAATACAAAAATCTAAGTTTTTACCGTTGGGATCTGCTAAAGAATGTCTAGAACACGAGATATACTACCTTTCCCGTGGCAGCAGAAACTAGCACTGCACAACCGTTTTTTTTTTTTTTGCATAATTGGCAGATTTACTGCATACTTGAGCAACTTTTCTGCATAATTTTGCAGATTTTCAAAATCTAGCTTACATGCATCCAATTCCACTCAAATTGGATCCTACAAGTCCTAAACCATGTATAAATCATGTTCAAGTCAAAAACAAACTTCAAACCAAGGTAAAGCAAAACATAGGTATCTAAAACCCACCAAATTTAGTGAATTTTCAAGATTTGAAAGGTGAAAATGAAAATTAGGTGATTTTGGGGTAACCTCTCATCTTCATCAAGTCCATAACATTGAATTAGACTTGCTCAAACTAATTTTAAGGTAAAATCTCCACCTATTCAAAATTTGACCTCTCAACACTCAATTTACACTATAAATGGATCTTTTCTCTCACATTTGCCACTCATTTTCCTCATTTGCTCTGACCAAGCTTTCCTACAAGTCCTAATTGACATTCTAATCTAGAATCAACTCACTTTAAACTCAAATTTCCACTAACCCCAAATTTGGCTTTCTAAACCTCAAAATCTCACACTTTTCCACCTACAACACTACCATTCTCACATTCAACTCTAAGCTAACTCTCCCCATTCTCTCTACCAGTTTTCTATCTACATTTTAAGCACACATATATCTCAAAACATCATTATTGGACCCTAAATTAACATGGGCAGTTTTGCTACATTAAACATGTCAAGTTTAGCATAATTACAACAATTTCCTTCACAAACAACTACCCTAAAGCAATAACCTAGTAGAACTACCCATTATCCCAAGAACCCAACACCCACAAATTTCAAGTGAGGAGAAGTCCACCCTTACCGGAAATTGAAGGTCCCACGAGGTAGAGGTAGGCTCCTAGACTCCAAAAACAGCTTTATCTTGCAATTTGGTGTGGAAATGAAGGGGGATTTGAAGCTTGAAGAGAGACAACAATGGTGGTGAAGAAAATGAAAAATAAAAAAGAAACGTGGAGGAAGAAAGTGAAGGCTGTGCTGGAAGTTTCTGGAGAAAGAGAGAGAAGATTTGGCTTTTTAAAATGGTTTTTCTTTTCTTTTCTTTTTCATCTTCTTTTTAAAAGCAATTCCACATGTCATTTTTTTAAATGGAGCAAAAAGGGCCCATCTTTACCTTTGACTTGACCACATACTCAGCCATAAAAGAAGAAAAAAAAACTGGAACTTTTTGGATCCTAAAATCTTGCCTCAGTTTGCGTGCCGCCTCTCCAGTTCCAGTTCTTCACGTTTCTCTGCACCCGTCAGGGCCCGTTTTCAAAGGTAGGCAATATATATATCAAAACGCTCAGAATGAGACCCTGAGCGTGGTTCAAAGGTTGGTTTTGTTTAATTATAAGTTGCACGCAAAATGATAATTTTTAAACTAATTAACTGCGAATTAATCTATAACCGTCCAATCGTGGGTTACTCTTCGTTAATTAGTCTAACCTGTGTATTTCTCCCCCAATGTACATACTTCTACCAAGAATATATATATATATATATATACACTGAATAATATTATATATATATATATATATATATAATTATTTAAATGTAATACTTACAAAATTCCGGGTAAAAATTCCAGGATGTCACAACTGTCCACTTTTCTCAAGAGATATATGAGTAAATTTTGATGCATCTCCCGTCATGTGTTTAGAGTATCCACTATCAATGTACCAGCTTTTGTTCAAGAAATCCTTCATTCACATAATTATGTTTTTGACTTAGGTACCCAAATTTTCTTGGGTCCTTGATTGTTAGTTTTGATCAAAGATTCTTTTGGAACCCATATCATTTTAATGTTACTACTATTTTTCCTAAAATAACATGTTGATGCACTATGTTCTTTCTTTCCATAGTAAAAACATGTTAAGAAAGGAGAACTATTCTTTTGGGAAGATGCAAAGAAGATTTTATACATTTTCTGTTGTTTTTTGGGTCTATATCCTAATCCAGCCTTATCAAGCACACATCTTTGCTTTCCTAGTATAATGTCTAAATTATTTTTGCCAAGAGTAAATTTGGCAAGAGAATCTTTTAGATCTTTAATTTCTACTTTAAATTTATCACAACATTTACATGAGTGAGATACTTTATTAATATCTTGTATGGTAGAAGATTGATTTGTATCAATTTATTTTAATGTTTTGACTTCAGTTTTAAGATTTTCTAGTTCTATATTTAATTTCATAACTTCTTTTTCTAAATTTGAAATTGTTTTCTTAGAAACTGAAACTAGTTTGGCAAGTTTAACTAATTCTTTATGCAAGTCATTAAATGCATCTTGAAGTTCATCAAAGGAAATAGATAGGTTATTGTTAGAAGATGTTACCTCTTTTTTGCTATCATAGTTTTTGGCCATAAGACTCAGATTCACGACTTCATTTTTTGTATCTCCTAATGAATCTATATCGTTATCTTCCCAAGTGATGTAAGCTTTCTTTGTTTTCTTGTCTTTGAAATTTTTCTTGTCAGACTTCTCCATTCTTTTCTTGAAACTGGGGCAATCAACTCTTAGATGTCTAGGTTGATTACATTCATAGCACTTTGGAACAGAAGGAGAGTCTTCTCCTTTTTTCTTTGGATTGAAATTTGTTCTTCTTTGATTTCCTTTGTTCCTTAGAAACTTGTTGAATCTCTTTACGAAGAAACTAAAATCATCATCTTCTTTTATTTCATTCAAGTCTTCTCTGTCACTTTCTTCTTGAATAGAAGATGAGGCTTTAAGTGCAATTCCTTTCTTTTTCTTGTCATTTTCTTCATGTTGATTTAGTCTCATAAGTTCCATTTTGTGTTCCTGAAGCTTTCCAAAAAGAGTTGCAAGAGACATGTTAGTGAGATCTCTTGATTCAACAATTGTAGTTACCTTTGGTTACCATTCCCTGCTTAAACATCTTAGAACTTTGTTAATGAGATCCTCATTAGGAAATATTTCCTAATGATGCATGATTAACTATATGTGTAAATCTCTTTTGCATATCTTGTATGGTCTCATTTTGATTCATTCTGAAAAGTTCATATTCATGTGTTAGGGTGTTTATTCTAGATATCTTAACATTTGTTGTTCCTTCATGGGTTACTTGTAATGTATCCCATATTTCTTTTGCATTCTTACAATTTGAGACTCTAAAGTATTCATCCATTGCTAATGCAGAGGTAATTATATTTTTAGCCTTTAAGTTATATTGTACCCTTCTTCTTTCCTCTTCATCCCATTGTTCCCTAGGTTTTTCTATAGTTTCATTTCCTACTACCATTGTAGGGATGTAAGGACCGATTTCAATGGCTTCCCATATGTTTAAATCTATAGCCTCTATGAAGATTTGCATGCGGGTTTTCCAGTAATGATAACCCACACCATTAAATATAGGAGGCCTATTAATGCAGTTTCCTTCGGGAAATAGGAAGTTTGAGGAGACCATAATTATTCTTGAAGTTTCTAAACTTTATACAAGAATTAAGCTCTGATACCACTTGTTGGACAAGTGGCCTCAATAACTTAAGGAGGGGGGGGTGAATTAAGTTAAAAAATTTCTCGTTTAATTGACTTCTAAATCCCCTTTTAAATCTATATGTTAAGAATATTGAAGATGAAGATGAAAGTTATATCAACATTATACTTCAAGCGTGCAAGATAAATAAAATATGCAAGATAAAGTAATCAAGATAGGGAAGAGAGGAATGCAAACTCAGTTTATTCTGGTTCGGCCACTTCCTGTGCCTACGTCCAGTCCTCAAGCTACCCACTTGAGATTTCCACTAACTTTATAAAAATCCTTTTTACAACTTCTGAACACCCAAGGGATCCCTTTCCCATGTGTTCAGGAAACTCACAATTCAAGAGACAAAAACCTCTTGATCTCAATAAGTCTTTAAAGAAAGTACAAATGTTTTTCTCTCTTTTAGAGAAGAAGATACAAGATGAAGTTCTTAGAAGAATCCTTAATTGATTTGCAAGTTTTTGGCCAGTGATTTTTTTTTAGAGGATAAGACAATAAGGTTCTGAAAAAATCTAAAAAAAACTTTTGTAGATAACTCACATATTTATAGGACCTTGGTGGCTTTTCAAAAACTTATGAATGGATGTGACTTTTTAGAGTAACTTTTAAAATTTCCTCACTGGTAATCGATTACAACTCTTTGGTAATCGATTACACAACTATGTAATGAGGAGTCATGACTTTTCAATTTGAATTTTTGTAGTTTTGTTACTGGTAATCGATTATAGACAAGTGGTTATCGATTACATCTTTCAAATTTCAAACTTTCTGAAAAAGCTTTTTGAAAATAATTTTGCTTCTGGTAATCGATTACCAGTGGAAAAAATGCCTTTTTCAGAAAATGTTAAAAATATTTTTAAACCTTTTTATTATCAATTTGGAAACTATGTTGTGAGGCCAAACCTTTGAAATCACTAAGAGACTCTTTTAACAAAGATAGACTAAGACTTAGCTTTCTTCTTGATCTTTTTTTTTTCTTGGTCTTGATTTGGACTTGAAATAAAACTTGTGTTGCTTTTGTCTTGGCATCATCAAAACCTTCATACACATACATTCACAGAAAACCTTCATACACATACATTCACAGAAAACCTTCATGTTCTCTAGAAGTTTGTCCTCTCTATGTTTGTTCTTCTCATCCACTTTTTTCATCCACTCCTCTTTAAGGCTCCCTATCAACTTAGCTAGTTGTTGTGGGTTGATCGATGTAGAAGAACTACAACCACGTGATGCATGTCCAAAGTAGTGCCCGATGGTCACACCAACTCCGATAGCACAAACATGACCTGGGTGCTTTAGTCGTCCAATGGAAATAGTTAGTATGTCCTGACATCCATGGGGGAATAAAGCTTCCTGTTGGATCGAGTGGCCTCAGAATTGTTGGATCGAGTGGCCTCAAAATAATTAAGAAGGGGGGGGGTTGAATTAATTATTCCTAAACCTTTACTAATTAAAAAATTACTCTTCTAAGGTTTTTACTTATGTTGTTAAGAGAATATGGAGTAGAAGAGAAATTTAACAGAAAGCAAAAGCAGAAATTAAATGCACAGCGGAAAGTAAAAGAGTAGGGAAGAAGGAAACAAACACACAAGAGTTTTTATACTGGTTCGGCAACAACCCGTACCAGAGAGTAAAAACTCTTTGGTAAACATGTTTTAAGAAAAAGCATGTGCTATTCAATTTTTGAGAAAACCTTTTCATACTTATCTTGATTAAGCCTTCTCTTGATTCTTGAATCTTGATCTGAATTCTTGAGTTCTTGAATATTGAATCTTGAATCTTGATTCTTGACTCTAAACTTTCTTCTTAAGTCTTGAATTCTTCTTGATTTACTTGAGTTGTTCTTTGATTGATCTTTGATTCACTTGAGTTGTTCTTTGATTGATCTTTGAGCTTTTTGTCATCACCTTTGTCATCATCTTTTGTTATCATCATTGTTATCATCAAAACACCTTTGAATCACCTTTGATTCACCATGAAGCTTTGCTTCTACAATATCCCCCTTTTTGATGATGACAACTTCTGAAATCAAGAAACACACACACACTTTTTCCTAGTCGATCACTCACATAAATTATCCCCCTTTGTTTTTGAATTTATGCTTATCTTAAAAATAAGTTGATTACTCATGTAAATTCTCGATTTAATCCCATTTCTCTCCCCCTTTTGCATCAACAAAAAGCCAAAGTGCATAACAAATTTGAAATAATCAATCATAACTAAACATCCATACAACAATCATTGAGAAACTAGCAACCAAACCTTGAAGCAAGAATCATGAAGCAACAATCATAAATAGATTATCTATAAAACCCATATAGTCAAATAACATACTTAATATTTGTTCAGACATACCATGCAAATAGGGAAATAGTAAATTGTTCAACTACCATAATAATATAGCCAAAATACATGAGAATAGAAAACAATCAAACAAGATATCATAACCATTCATCACACTAAAAATATAATACTTCATAGAATGTCATATAATCCAGAAAGCCATTCATAATAACCAAATAAAAGTACATACCACTAATCATATATCATCAAAATAATTGAGTTTAAAACTCATAACCGTAAACAACCAAGAGCAAGTAAATATAATCATCATGTTCAGTTATACTAATCAAATAATAAAAGAAATACTAAGTATTTAAATGTCATAAAAACATACCCAAATACAAGGATTAGAAACAAAATATAATCATAATCTAAATCTATTATCAGAGAATCAAAACTTAATTCTAAGTAACAAAAATTAGATATGAACACATACATGGTAACTCATTACTTATCTCAATTATTTTAGCATATTAATATAATTTTGACAAAAATCTAATCATGTCAAATTATATAAAAATGAATAAACATACAATAAATGTATTCATACAAGAGAGAAAAATTTATAAAAATCAAACAAGATAATAAATCATCCTTACGTTATAATAGAAGCATATGTGCATAAATAACAAATAAGTCATAAGTCATCAAAACATAAATCATTTGTCTAAGTCACTTGCATCTAGAAGTCCTAATTCTCTTCTAATGGTGTAGAAATAATCTTTGGTTAGTGGTTTTGTGAAGATGTTTGCATGTTGGTTTTTAGTATCTACAAATTTTAAGAATACAGTCACCTTTTTCCTAACACTAAGTGTTAATTGACTATCAACACTTACCAAGATGAGTTCTTATTAACATAGATTGTTTCATCATATCAAAATGATTTTATTTGAAATAAAATATAATAATTTTGAAAAACATAAAAAATATTTTGAACAATCAATAAAGTAATTCAAACATATCAAACAAGAATTATACAAGGATTGAAGGATATAGATCACAAACATTATCAAATATTCAAATTTGTTATAGATAATTTAAAAATTTAGAAAGTTCAAAGAACTCAATCAATCATGTAATCATTATTTTCTCTGAAATCTACATGCTCAATATCTTTATTATGCTCATGCTTAATAACACATTTTTTAGAATCAAAAGGATACTTTATATATGAAATTTTTTATATAAAAATAAATAAATATAACATAATGAATTTTGAAAAAATTTATGAATGAACCTTAAGTAAGTAATTCACATGTCATATTTAAAAATTATGCAAGAATCATACAAGAGATATAAAATCATACATAACCATTCATAAATGACTAATCACATACTACATAAAAAATCATGCATAATTATTTTTAAAAATATATATTATCAAAATAATCAACATAACTTTTAAATAATAAAAAAATCATAATAGCTTTCAAGAACAATCAATCATCAATCAGTTCAAATTAATTAAATTTAATTAACAATCAACTAACTATGCATAATACTTTTAAAAATTTCAAATTTCAAATTTTTTAAATTTCAATTTTAAATTTCAAATTTTAAATTTCAAATTTCAAATTTCAAATTTCAAATTTCAAATATTAAATTTTAAATTTCAAATTTTCACTTCCAACTTCCAATAACTTCCACTTCTAATTTTCAACTTCCATTTTCAACTTTTAATTTCTACTAACTTCCATTTTCAACTTCCAACTTCTATTTTCAACTTTTAACTTCCAATAACTTCCAAATTTTAATTTTCAAACTTCCAATAACTTCCAAATTTTAATTTTCAAACTTCTAAAAAGTTGAACACAATTACCAAAGACAAAAGATCAATCATGTATATAGAAATTCTTTAAACTAAATATAGTTAATTAATCATAATAAATTTTAACATAATCAAATAACATTCATCAACACATATCATGGTAATTATTCAATTATCTTAACATGTCAAAACATTTTTTAATTTTTTAACAGAATCTAATCGTCTTGGAAACAAAACATAAGCAATTCAAGCATTAATCAATTCAAACAAAATTCAATTAATCATACATACTAAATATAGTTATTTAATCATTGTAAACACAATCAAACAATTTTAACAATTATTTTCTATTTGCCACAAAAATAACTTAACTGTAAATACTAATCATACATTAATTCATAGAGATGGCTTAGATGTTACCTCTTTTGAGATTTTACTGATATTGTTGTTGTCGTATGTAACATGTCCATTTTTATGAACATCCATTGTCGATGTACCACTTCTTCCTTACAAATTCTTCTTTGTTGTTTTCATGAGATTTTGTCATGAGACAAAAGTTGACTTGGTCTTCATCATGATCTTGGAATAACCTGTTCCTGAAAATACTATCGAAAGACAAAGAATCTAAAGAGGCCATTAATCTTGAAGTTGTTAAACTTTCTACAAGAAACCTGCTCTGATACCACTTGTTGGATCGAGTGGCCTTAGAATAATTAAGAAGGGGGGTGAATTAATTATTCCTAAACCTTTACCAATTAAAAAATTACTCTTCTAAGGCTTTTACTTATGTTGTTAAGAGAATCTGGAGTAGAAGAGAAACTTAACAGAAAGTAAAAGTGGAAATTAAATGCACAACGGAAAGTAAAAGAGTAAGGAAGAAGGAAACAAACACACAAGAGTTTTTATACTGGTTTGGCAACAACACATGTCTACATCCAGTCCCCAAGCAACCTGCGGTCCTTGAGATTTCTTTCAACCTTGTAAAAATCCTTTTACAAGCAAAGATCCACAAGGGATGTACCCTCCCTTGTTCTCTTTGAAACCCTAGTGGATGTACCCTCCACTAGAACTGATCCACAAGAGATGTACCCTCTCTTGTTCTCAGTCAAACCCAAGTAGATGTACCCACTACTTGTACCACAAAGGATGTACCCTCCAATGTGTTGACACAAAGATCTTAGGCTGTTAAACCTTTGATACTTTGTGAATGGGGATACAAAAGAATTCTCAGGCAGTTAGTCCTTTGAATACTTTTGTATTAGGGAAAGGGAAGAATCAAAAGAATTCTCAGACTGTGTCTTTTTGAATTCTTTGACAAGGGAGAACGGAGACACAAAAGAATTCAGGCGGTTAGTCCTTCGTTCTTTTGGAAAAAGGAGAAGAGAGACACAAAAAGAATTCAGGCGGTTAGTACTTGGCGAATTCTTTTTGGCAAAGGGAGAAGAGAATGAAGGGGATGAAAAGCACAAGCTTTCAAGGTTTAGAAAACCAGAAAACTTCAGAAAGCTTTTGGTACAAAGAAGAAGAAGAATTTCAAAGAGATTCAAGGCTTGTAAAGGAATGATTGAATAAGTGTAAAAGTGTTAGAAAGATTGATTGAAAAATGCAAAACAAAGCCTTACTTTTATAGACTCTTCATGTCTGGTCAAGAGGACCATTTAGAAGAGTTATAACTTTTAGAAAAAACTTAAAACCAATTTGGAAAAGTCAAAAACCTTTTGAAGAGTTACATCTTTTGATTTATTCAGAAACAGTCACTGGTAATCGATTACCAAATCAGTGTAATCGATTATACAAAGCTTTTATGTGAAAAGATGTGACTCTTCACATTTGAATTTGAATTTCAACGTTCAAAGGCACTGGTAATCGATTACCAAAACATTGTAATCGATTACATCTTTTTGAAATTAATTGGAATGTTGTAAATTCAATTTGAAAACTTTTTCAAATCCATTTTGCTACTAGTAATCGATTACAACAATCTGGTAATCGATTACCAGAGAGTAAAAACTCTTTGGTAAACATGTTTTGAGAAAAACCATGTGCTATTCAATTTTTGAGAAAACCTTTTCATACTTATCTTGATTAAGCCTTCTCTTGATTCTTGAATCTTGAGTCTTGAATCTTGATCTTGATTCTTGAGATCTTGAATCTTGAATCTTGATTCTTGACTCTAAACTTTCTTCTTGAGTCTAGAATTCTTCTTGATTTACTTGAGTTGTTCTTTGATTGATCTTTGATTCACTTGAGTTGCTCTTTGATTGATCTTTGAGCTTTTTGTCATCACCTTTGTCATCATCTTTTGTTATCATCATTGTTATCATCAAAACACCTTTGAATCACCTTTGATTCATCATGAAGCTTTGCTTCTACAAGAATAATTAAGAAGGGGGGTTGAATTAATTATTCCTAAACCTTTACTAATTAAAAATTACTCTTCTAAGGCTTTTACTAAGTTGTTAAGAGAATAAGGAGTAGAAGAGAAACTTAACAGAAAGTAAAAGCAGAAATTAAATGCACAGCAGAAAGTAAAAGAGTAGTGAAGAAGGAAACAAACACACAAGAGTTTTTATACTGGTTCGGCAACAACCCGTGCCTACATTCAGTCCCCAAGCGACCTGCGGTCCTTGAGATTTCTTTCAACCTTGTAAAAATCCTTTTACAAGCAAAGATCCACAAGGGATGTACCCTCCCTTGTTCTCTTTGAACCTAGTGGATGTACCCTCCACTAGAACTGATCCACAAGAGATGTACCCTCTCTTGTTCTCAGTCAAACCCAAGTAGATGTACCCTCTACTTGTACCACAAAGGATGTACCCTCCAATGTGTTGAGACAAAGATCTCAGGCTGTTAAACCTTTGATACTTTGTGAATGGGGATACAAAAGAATTCTCAGGCGGTTAGTCCTTTGAACACTCTTGTTTTAGGGAAAGGGAAGAATCAAAAGAATTCGCAGACTGTGTCGTTTTGAATTCCTTGACAAGGGAGAAGGGAGACACAAAAAGAATTCAGGTGGTTAGTCCTTCGTTCTTTAGGAAAAGGGAGAAGAGAGACACAAAAAGAATTCAGGCAGTTAGTCCTTGCCGAATTCTTTTTGGCAAAGGGAGAAGAGAATGAAGAGGATGAATAGCACAAGTTTTCAAGGTTTAGAAAACCAGAAAACTTCAGAAAGCTTTTGGTACAAAGAAGAAGAAGAATTTCAAAGAGATTCAAGGCTTGTATTGGATTGATTGAATAAGTGTAAAAAGTGTATTAGTGTATTTAAAAGCAAATCAAAGCCTTGCTTTTATAGACTCTTCATGTCTGGTCAAGACAACCATTTAGAAGAGTTATACCTTTTAGAAAAACTTAAAACTAATTTGAAAAAGTCAAAAACCTTTTGAAGAGTTACATCTTTTTATTTATTCAGAAACAAACACTGGTAATCGATTACCAAATTAGTGTAATCGATTACACAAAGCTTTTGTGTGAAAGGATGTGACTCTTCACATTTGAATTTGAATTTCAACGTTCAAAGGCACTGGTAATCGATTACCAAAACATTGTAATTGATTACAGCTTTTTGAAATTAATTGGAACGTTGTAAATTCAATTTAAAAACTTTTTCAAATTCATTTTGCTACTGGTAATCGATTACAACAATATGGTAATCGATTACCAGAGAGTAAAAAGATCGATCACCACCCAGCGTCCGACTAAAGATGTTAAAGAAGCACTCCTTGGAGGCAACCTAATATCTCTAACTTTGCTCTTTAATTTCATGTTTCATACTTGTTCGTTTTCTTGAATTATATCCTGAATTCGCCTAAGTTTGTATGTAATTATAGGGTTTAAGAGAGAAATATATATAATAACAATGAATAACAAAGCTTTGCAAAAAAAAAAATTCAACTTGCCTAGGCGAGCGTGGTCCGATGAAAAAAGATAAAAAGGGTAGGGGTGAAGCCAATTTCACCCCATCTTCCCCTATTTTCTTCAAAAACTCATCAAAAGCTCCCTAAGACCCACGGGAACCACCATTTTTGCACCAAACTTCAAGCTTTTTTTGCATTTGTCTCAATTATTATTGCTTTCCATTCATCCCACTCAAGTAAGTGCCATCTCTATCTATTTCTACTTCTTCCTTGTGGTATTTGGTGCTTTATTTGTTGTTTTCTTGGCAATATTTGTGAGATAAATTATGTGAAAATCCATTGTCTAAATGCTTGGGTTAAGGGCTGCAATGGATGGCTCTAGGCCTATCCTTGATTCTGTTGTAAATTTGCATATCATGTTGCTCTTTATCCCTTATTTTTTCATGTTTTAACATGCGCCCACCAACCATTTGATAAAATGCCACAATGACCATTCCATGTGTTGTTTTGAAATTTGAATGAGGAATGAGCTTTATGCGTGTCCAGCCATCTTTTTAAATGTATGAGCAACTTAGGTTGATAGACTAAATGTCAAAAGTATGAACTAAGCTTGGAAATCAAGACATTGCCTTAAATACAAATTACATGAGTTACATGACTGCGTAAAATTGATTGGGTAGAATTAGTCTAATTGTTGGTTTAAACTTGCTACACCATGATGGGCACATTGCACCTAGATTGTTGTAGAATGTTAATTTCTTTCAAAATAATACACACTAAGTTGTGATTTGTTTTATTAGTTGCATGATAACACATGCAATTAGCAAAAAAAAAAAAAAGAGGAAAAAGAAAAAAAAAAACACCCAAAATTGATTGACTTCATGCTTGCTTAGGATAACTAAAGTAATGGTTACGTATTTCATGCAAACTAATTTTTATGGATGTATCGTTGCAGGCAATGCCTCCAAAGAAGCTTCTCACTAAAAGGGCAAGGAAGGACGCCGTAGGCGAGGGATCCAGTGTAGCCTCACAAGCAGAAATTGAGTTTGATGGACACCGTTTCCGAAGTGAAGAGCATTAGCACCGCTTCAAAGCAATCAAGAGTTGGTCTTTCCTCAAAGAAAGATGGGTCCAACTAAAAGAGGGGGAATACATAGAATTCCAGAAGGAGGTTTCCAGGAGACAATGGACTCAACTGACAAAGCCCATGGCTAAATATGACCCAGAGATAGTCATGGAATTCTATGCAAATGCTTGGCCCATAAAAGAAGGAGTCACGGATAAGCGCTCCTAGGTGCGGGGCCAATGGATCCCCTATGATGAAGATGATATCAACTAGTTACTAGGGCATCCATTGGTTCTAGAGGAGGGGCATCGTTGTGAGTTCAGAGAGAGAAGAAGCCAGGTCTCAGGATTTGATGAGGAGGCCATGGGACAACTGTTGTGCTCCATGGGACAAGACTTTGCACAAAGCGTGACGGGGAGGCAGGTGCGGATCATATGCACTAGCATGACCACCTTGACACAAATCTGGATGACACTTCTCCTCAGCAACATCCTTCCTAGTGACCATAATTCTGATCTCCCACTGCCTAAATGCCAGTTGTTCTATGCTATTCTGACCCAGGTCAGTGTTCATGTAGCCCAACTTATCTTGGATGTCATTTACCAGTTTGTAGGTATCATGCCTCCAAGGCACCCAGTGGACCCAGAGAAGTCCAACAGAGCATTAGGATTTTCAGCCTTGATCACATGTCTTTGCCAGTTCTATGGGGTGTCAGTTACGCCCACAAAGCTCATTTGGCCTCCCATTAACAGGTCGTTCATTGAGAAGTATTGCATTCCAAGGCAGGCACAGGAGTCGGGGCAAGACCAACAACAATAGTCGGCCGCAGACGCACCACCTCCACCTCTACAGCAACCACCATCTCTAGAGTCCATCTTGACTCACATGTAGAGGATGGAGCTCTACATGCAGCATTTGGCTGACCAGCAGGCAGCCAATCATAGGGATTAGGTGCATTTGAACAATAGTTTCTACCAGTATACCCTATACCAGCAGTGCCAGGACCCCAACCCTTACCCATGGCCTACTCTAGAGCAGTTCAGGGCCACTGTAGCATGGCCTGGAGACAGGCCTAATTTTTAGGCAGGGGCAGGTCCCGTAGAGGCCCCAGGAGGAGAAGACGGAGCTAAGGAAGACGGTGACATGGCAGATGTCATGGATTTTTTCCTTTGAGGAGACTGAGCCTCTCGACCAGGATCTTCTAAATCTGTGAACTTGTCTTTATGTTATTTATCGCCTTCAGTATTTTTGTTATGTTATTTCATTGTGATGTTTTGTTTGAAACGGAAAAAAAAAACTAAACCAAAAAAATTATTCATGGTTTCTTTTCTTCACGCACCATTTGTTCCTTTGATAAGTGTAGTCTCGGATTACAACTTTGCTTGTGTTTCAAATTTTTCCTAAAAAAAACTAACATGCTTTTTAAAAGAAGCAATCACTAGTTTTCTTTGGAAAGTTTACGGATCAAAACACAAAAGGATTTTTTTGAAAAAGAAATGTGTACCTAAAGGGTGAAAACAATGAAAGACTTTCCCGAATGCCAAAATGGACTTGGATGTTTTGAATGACTTGATAAAAGAGCAATCATTGAAACACTGATTTGGCCTGAATGTGGAAACAGACCCTAAGCCTTAGTGATTGCGTGACCACCAAAATTTTATATATTTGAGTGTCCGCATGGATATGTGCTACGATTGATTTTGCATGAATTTCTAATTGTCATAATATGCAATTCATGGAAATGATCTGGGCATTCTTTTCTTTCTAATCCATTGGCCAGACAGCTGGCCCAATGCATTATTTTTCTGCCACTTGCAAACCTTTTGAGCCAAACATTGATTTTTTTTACCAGAACCTTGACCTAGGATGGAAGTTTCCAACCTTACCCTGGGATAAGAAAGAAAGGGTATCTTCCAAGGGGGACTTGTATCACCTTTTGGTTAGTGATGTTCATCAAAACAAGAAGACAAAAAAGAAAACACAAAAGAAAAAAAGAAAAACAGCAAAGAAAGACAAAAAAGAAAAAAAAAGAGAAAAAAAAAGAATCAATCAATCAAAAATAGAAAAGAGCAAAAGGAAAATAGGAAAGAAAAACAAGTTCTTTGGAAGAAACAATGTCTGAACCATGTACAAAGTTGTTGTAAAGAGTAAAAAGGAAGGGGAGCAGTAGTAACTTGGTTAAGACATGAGGGGATAGGAAGTGATCGCCCGTTTAAGTTACTAACCCAATCTTTGGGCCTACTCTCCTGTTCCACACAAAACAAAAGGGAAAAAAGGGGAAAGACCATAGCAACCAAAACCAATTTCCTACAAAGTTTGACCTTAGAAAGTCCTATTGATCCATGATGATCATGCATATTATCCTTGATTTGATGGGAAATGACTTGCAAAATCAATTTATGACATATCTGTGATTTGGAATTGAGACAAAAACACTTGCCTATACACCTTGTGCGATTTTCCTTTGTTCGGTTGGACCCAGTGTTTCTTCTAATGTCCTTTTAGAAACGAAATGCAAATGTCTTAAAACTCATTTTCGATTATGAGAAATTCTATCTGTATGCTTTCATTCCCTATTAGTCACATTGATTTTAAAAAAATGTGTGTTGTTCTGATCGGTTTAGGGTTTTGTTTCTTTACCAAGCGTGTTCACGTTTTAGTGAAAATTTCAAGGCTTCAATGTCTTCTGTCTTTACATTTCAAAGACTTCAATGTCTTATGCCTTTTATTTTCCAAAGACTTTAATGTCTCATGTCTTTACATTTCAAGACTTCAATGTCTTCTGTCTTTACATTTCAAGACTTCAATGTCGCCTGTCTTTAAATTTCAAGACTTCAATGTCTTCTGTCTTTACTTTCCAAAGACTTCAATGTCTTCTGTCTTTACATTTCAAGACTTCAATATCTTTTGTTTTTACATTTCCAAGACTTCAACGTCTTTCATCTTTACATTTTCAAGATTTCAATGTCTTCAGTCTTTACATTTCAGGAGTTCAATGTCTCCTATTTTTGCTGTGCAAGACTACAATGTCTTTTGTTTAGTACTTTTGATACTTCATCCGTTTATTCTTTTTTGAAGTCACATTGCACACCCTCGATTAAAGGCTACCGTCCCTTGTGACGGGCGTGTGAGGTGTTAATACCTTCTCCATGCGTAAATAACTCACGAACCCTTATTTTCAAAATTCGCAGACCTCGTTTTTTATTTTCCTAAGGTTTTCCTCGAATACCTTCCCTATGTGTTCTTTTTTTGGAAGACGTGCATTTTTATCTCACCTCACCCTCATGTCGAAGGGTAGGTTGTAACATCCATATAATATTTTTTTATAGCTAAATTGAGTTTCATTTAAGGATTAATTGTTTTTTTAAAAATATTATTCTAGATAAATTATATTTTATAAACTAATATATATAAATTAGTATAATGAAAAAATTAACACAAATTAAAACAAATAAAAATAAAAAACCAATTAGTTGTTTTTAAAACTATCTTTTTGAAAAAAAGTCACGTCATGAACCGATTTTTAATTTACATTTTTTAAATTACTGTTCACATTGATATTATTTGGATAAATATTTGGATAAAGATTACATTGTATTATTTAAGTAAATATTTTTTGGATTGTATTATTTGGATAAATATTTTTTTTTTGTATTTTGTGGGTGAAAATCTCTCTCATGTGATTGAAGAATTCAAGATTCAATTATTGTAATAATTATTTGAGTAATGTAATTTTTAATATTTTTTTAATTAATTTATGAAAAGGTGAAACAAACATAATATTATTATCTTTTGCATATGTATTATTTGTTCTCAAAGTATTGTCAAAGTACAAAACAAAACCAAAATAAAAAATTCTCAAACACTTTGCCAGTGCATTTAGGTGTCAAAAGATTGTTTAAACAAAAAACAAACAGTTAATTTTATGAAGAGTTTTCCTTTAGAAGGACTATATGAAGATTTATTTAATACAGTTTCTAATTTTAATTAGGCTTTATTTTTATTTTAGTTTTTAATATATTTTGAAAAGCCGAAAGTGTTTTATTTTTAAATATAAATAGAATCACAATAAACATATTTAATGGTGTCTCCAATAAATCCAAAGGATTAGCGCACTCGTCTAAGATCCATTGTATTTATGAGTGATAATGTTTTATTTAGCATGAAAATTTGTATTTGATTTTTATCATGTGTAAAATTTTATTGGGCTAGCAATAACCACACACTGAGAGTGAGGTTAATCTCTAACTAAGTGGTGTTTGAGCAAGACAAAAAATAGTGTCTCCAATAAAATTATTTCTAAAATAAAATTCACATGAAAAAAATGGAGTATTTTTTATTTGAAAATTAGAGATTAGAGTAGGGGTGTTTGCGGGTCGGCTTAGGTCAGTTTTGACTAAATTCAGGACCTAACTCAATCAAATTTCATCGGTTTGGTTCGGTTCGGTTTTCACAATTTTTTTTTTGAAACCCAACCCAGCTCAACCTATTCATGAACAATTTGGTTCGGTTCAGACCAATGGGTTATCCATTTAAATTTGAACTGTTTTTTCTTAGAACTAATATTTTATATCATGATTCATCCAAATATTAAATACAATTAACAAAATGTTATCAAATGTCTGAAAGTAGTAAAATTGATTCATTTAATACCATCAACATAATCTTCTATATTATACTAGTACAAATTAAAACAAAATATTTTTCTATGAGATTTATTATAATAATTCAAATCACAACTATTTCTTGTAAATTAATTTCTTACAATAAGCTTTGCTACAATCAGATTTGTTGCAACAAAATTTGCTGAAACAAATGAACAAAATATGATCCATTGATATTATATACATGATAGAAAAAATAAATATGAAAAAATGTGAAACAAATAATAATGTACCTGAAAGTAATCCTTAAGAAGTTTCAACACAAGTAGTCACAACACTTTCCAACACTTGGAGTCTTAATATTAGCAATATTTCAATTCAAATCAAACAATTCTAAAAATTTAAACATAAACCCATTAACATAAAAATTAATTCATATTTTATACAAATATAAAAAAATTAAAATAAGAAATTACATATCTGATTCAATTTTTTCCGCTTATTTATTTCAACTTGCAAGTCATTAACATTTTGCTTATCATATCTAAGCCAATCTGACGTTAAGGAACTACAAAATGAATCTAAAATTCTAACCCATACTAAATGCAGACTAACTCATTTTGCAAGTCATTAACATGCTGCAGACTAACCCTTACGAGATGATACAGTAGATTCAAAGATGACCAATATATCTCTAATCATACAAGAAACAATATTTTCAATTTCCATCAATTCAAAATATCAAATTGAGGGTGGTCATCTTCAGCATCATCCTCCAAAAACATGCCTAACTCTTTTTTTTTTTTCATCTCATCCTGTTTTTTTTTCTTATTTTCATTCTAAATTCATTTTTTAGTTTGAATGGTTCTAATTCAAATAAATAAATGATACAACTTTAAATTTGTTTGATCTCCATGAAGTTTCTTTTACTAGAGATGATTTGAGGATAATTTGAGAAAAGAGAGGGCAATTTCCCTTTTTCTTTTCCGACCACGTCTCTCCACGTAGGTCAGTACTAGCCACACTATCCTCTTTCATAAGAGGAATTGCAGTTAATTCACCTTCAAAAACCCAAAACCCTAAAAAGCCAGAGAAAACAAAACCCCCAAAATATCTCTCGCTCTGAAACCGGCATGGATTTGCAGCAGAGCGAGTTCGATCGCCTCTTGTTCTTCGAGCACGCTCGCAAGGCCGCAGAAGCTGAATACGAGAAGAACCCTCTCGATGCCGATGTTCGTTTATTTTCTTCGCTTTTTAATTCTTTTTTTTTTTTTGGATTCGTCGTTTCGATAGAACTCCGAATTTTTTTTCTCCAAGGATCAGTTCATGATTGCTATTATAGATTTTCGTCGCAATTAATATGTTGTTTTTGTTGTTCTGTTGTTTTACTTTCATGTGAGTTGATAGTTGCTTGCTAGATTGGGAAATGGATTTCTTTTTTGCAACTTTTGTAAAAAATGTTCGTGTTATTCCTTATCACGTATGTTTTATTTTCATATGAATTGGTTGATGCTTGTTAGATTGGGAAATAGAATTTTTTTTTGCCATTTTTTGGAAAAATTATGCGTTTTTCCCCCTAATTTCTGCAGAACTTAACAAGATGGGGTGGAGCTCTATTAGAGTTGTCTCAGTTTCAGAGTTTTCCTGAATCGAAGAAAATGACCCAAGGTACTGCTAATTCACTATGCCCTAGGTATTTTTTTACTCAATTGTTTTTTCGGTTAATTAAGGGCCTGTTTGTCACAGGTTTTTTTCTCTCCATAAAACATCACTTTTATAAAAAAAAAAAAAAAAACATTTTTAATAGTTTTCCATGCGCTTCAGCTTTTCAAAATAATCTGAAGCTGGAAAAAATATAAAACCTGGTTAAAATAAAAAGTTATTTGAATAGTTTCTCATAAAATCACTTGTTTTTAAAAAAATGGATTTTATAATTGTAAACAAACATAATTCCTGCTCTTTATTTATAAATCTCTAAAAAAGAGTCACTAGGTCATTGTACATCAGAAGCACTTTTTTTAGTATTCCTGAGCTTGTGATTTTAAT
Organism: Glycine soja; assembly: GCF_004193775.1. NCBI lineage: Eukaryota > Viridiplantae > Streptophyta > Magnoliopsida > Fabales > Fabaceae > Glycine > Glycine soja. The sequence continues at coordinate 25,092,060 of NC_041020.1, forward strand.
TTTCGTTTTTGTTTTTGTTTTGTGGATTTACAGAGGCTGTTTCGAAGCTAGAGGAGGCGCTTGCAGTGAATCCCAAGAAGCATGACACTCTTTGGTGCCTGGGAAACGCTCACACTTCGCAAGCGTTTTTAATTCCGGACCAGGAGGAGGCAAAGGTTTATTTTGATAAGGCAGCTGTGTACTTTCAGCAAGCTGTTGATGAGGTACTTTTTTTGGTTTGGTGTCAATAACTGTGAGTGATTTGGGAATTATTTTACTTGTAGAAATAATGTGTAACGAAATAGTTTTGTTTTATGTAGGATCCTTCAAATGAACTTTACCGCAAATCATTGGAAGTGGCTGCTAAGGTATGTTCTGTATTGTTGTTATATTAGTTTTGTACCATATTATCATATTGCTTAAATTACTCCTTTGTCATCTGTTTTGTGTTTGGAAGCTGCAATGGAATATAGAAATGGGTGCTGCAATTTGTTCAGTTTTGTTGTCATTGGTTTTTTCATCTGTTTCATGAAGTGGTTGACAAAACTAAGAGAGATATGGATTTTAAATTTTTTCTTGTGCCTTGTCTTTTTTTTCAAATGCTTTACAACACTGAGTATGGAGCCCTTCAAATATGGTGTGGTGATTTGTAAAATGGTTCTGATATCTGTATTTATGCTTGAAATTGTGAGACTGCCTTGAACTTGTAGATTGTGAATAAATCCATGTTGACCACAACTTCATGAATCTTGATGCATTCATGTGATTTAATCCAATTCTGAAAGCTGCCATTATAGATCACACAATTGTTTTGAGTCATACCAAATTTGTACCAGATTTGCATTTTGTCTGTGATGTGCACAAATCTTGCACCTACAGGTTGCATCTTTTATCCAGGTTGTGTCCTTGGCAACCCAATTTCAAAAGCTGACTTTATTTTTTCTTTTCCAAATTTTATTGTGAAGGTGAAGAGAATGTGTCAAACCTTTTGATCTGCCTATGTTAAGAAGCATAACCTTATTCTTGTGCCCCCACACCCTGCCTTCTTCTCTGCTTCTGTGATTTGTGGGAGTGCTGCTGTGTTTTGAGTTTACTAATGTGCTATGCATGTATAGACTGTGTGTAATACAATGTATAATATGTGTTGATTACTATTCTATATAATGAATGAATTAGCAGTGATTTTGATGTTTATCTTTCTGTTTGTTAACTATATATTGTGATGTTTGACTATAAAATGTCTAGATGTAGAAATCTACAACCATAGATTTAGTCAGAATGGGTGATTGAGATTTTCTTACTGAAATTTTAATAGTGTTCATAGTTATCAATCAGAAAATCACTATCACAGTGCTTGAATAAGTTACAGAGGAGTGCAAACCAAGTGTTTCTCTGTCATGGTGAATCATAGATGCTATTGCAGCCAATAGTAGGCCATTTCATGGTTATGGCAATCGCTATTTCACTCTATCTGAGAAGCCCCAAAATACCCCAATATTTTATCCTTGCCTCCCATTTTTAGTTTTTTTTTTTGGGTCAGTTTTGTCTCCTCTAAGACCAAATAGGGTTTGAAGAACTCAGACCAGCCACTCCCTCGTATACTTCTTTCTTCCTTTGTTTTTCTCTTTTCTTCACTTCTGCTGATAATGATTTGACATGTGGAGTTGTTGCTGGTGAGCCTGCAGCCTACACTTGGCAGCAACCAAGATTGAAGAAAGTCACTGCTAGTTATAAAGGGAGTTGTACTAGATGAATAGGAAGATGATGTAGAAATTGAAGGAGGAAGAACACATCTAAAGATCTACTTGTGAGGAGAATTGTTAGGAACTAAGAGTAGAAATGGGAAAGAAAAGCAAGATTTTATTGAATTAGTATTTAGTGTAAAGAATGGTTTCTGTTTGAAACAGAAGAAAAAACCAATGACAAATAGAAGGGAGATCTCTCCTCCAAAGGTTTCCTCTTCACAAAAGGGTTTTCCATTCACAAAGGATTGAAAGCCATTATCATGCTGCTAGTCTACTGGTTTCTGTTTGTGGTTTTGCTATGGGTCAAGAATTTGGGTTTGCTTATGTTTCACAAAGGAATTAGGATGTTCTTTAAAGCTGATCTGTTCCTTTTTTTAATATTGCTTTATATTGTCTGTCCTTTGGTGTTTTTTGATGGTACCCTTATCCCCCCCCCCCCTTCCCTTTCCTGTTGTTCTCTTAATTGCTAGAATAATCTTTCTTTCTTCATCAAAAAAGATAAGGTTCAGCAACTTGTTCTCAGATTGGCTACTGGGTCAATTCAATTACTAATGCCATTTTTTCAGGCTCCTGAGCTGCATGTAGAAATCCATAAGCAGGGATTTGGTCAGCAGCAGCAGGCGGCAGCAACAGCTGGATCTTCTACTTCTGCTTCGGGTACAAAGGTAATACTTCAAAGTTTTTGTTGTCTCTCTTGACCCTGTGATTATTTTGTATCAAGTTTTTGTAGTTAATCTCTGATTGTATATTTTTTTCATGATTTTTCTGAGATTTAGTAATTTTAAGTTCAAATCTTCTTCCACATATGCAATGTTCTCTGACTGAGTACAGATACATGGAGTGTTGATGCAGTGAAACAAAGGAGTTTGTTGACTGGAATGTATTGTGTCATTAGATTGAAAATTAATTGTTTTAAATGCTAATTTTTCTATGATATTTTTTGTTTTTTTGAAGTGAGAGAACTGGGTGACTAAGGTACGGGGAACACAAATTTTATAGGATGGGGTCATAGTTTCTACCATGACTGCACCAAATTGACTTTGTATAGGTCTTAATTACCTAACTAATGTGTACAGGCTTTGAGATAGATTGGATTAATGTCTTGGTGAATTTTTTCTTTAAAGAGAAGAGAATACTATGTGTATTTTATCTTTTTGATAAAATAATAGAGAGAACTAATCTTTCAACTTGTCTGGTCTCAAGATAAGTGCTATTTGTCTATTTTTGGTTGGACATGGCTCTTGGACTGCTAGTTATTTATGATATCTGCATTTTGGGTAAGCACTCCTTGTGCTACAAAAATCACATTGGAGATAGATAGACTCTGATCTTCGTACTTGTGTGCTCATTCATTACCTATTTTGTTTGATTATTTTTCAGACTCAGAAGAAAAAGAAGAGCAGTGATCTGAAGTATGACATATTTGGATGGATAATTCTGGCAGTCGGCATTGTTGCATGGGTGGGATTTGCAAAATCAAACCTGCCACCGCCTCCCCCTTCCCCTCCTCGATAAGTGAAGCCATTTGATTTGATCTCACACATTATTGATTATTGAGAATGATATTTGATTTCGGTTAGTGTCGTTTATTTAGTTTGACAGTAGTAATGTTTGTCATGGTGTAGCCGTTGGCTTATCTTATCCATCATACAAAATTTTCTTACTGTGGGCTGAGCAGTTAAAAATGTCCGGCTTAGATGGTTGCTAGTATTTGCAAAATCAAAAGCATTGCCAATTTGCCATCAGTTAAGTATTGAAAATAATAAGAATTTTGCTGCAAGGTTTCCGTTTTTCATATATGGCTCAACTTAATTGAGCTCTTTTTAAGTCACATATTAGACACCGTTGCTAGGATGAATTAGTGAATGTTTGGTGAATATTCAAAATTTGTGCCTCCAATTGTGACAAGCTTTAATGTAAAAAAATTTATTAAGAAATTATTATTATTATTATATCAAAATTCTAGCAGTAGTATTATTCAACTTTTAAAAAAGGCTCTTAAGTTTTAATGGAGACCATAAGATTCTTTTATTAGAGTAATTCAGTTTAAATATTTTAACATGCCCCTTTTTGAGACGATTAATTGTCTTAAGAATTGGAGTCCTGGTTTGATTTTGCATTGTCTTCCCATTACTCGTGATCGTCATAGTATGTTTGGATTTTAGTTAGAAGTCTAAAAATCATGATTTGGACTACAATACCAAGGAAAAGGTTTTTGCTGGTCAAAATTTAGAAGGGTGCTAATTTCTTATCCGTGGTGAAGAAAGTGGTTTAACCATCTAGTAGTGCGTTTGACAGATTATGAAATTTCCTTCTCTAGTTCTACGGCATGGGAAGGTATGGTGATAGGCGTTGGATCTGCAATCAAGAGATAATCCTGTATTGAGGTCAAGATTATATACCTCCAGAATATAAGGAAAGAAAGATATTTATGAGTAATGCTTCTTATATTCCTTTAACATGGATTACATTCCCTTATACAGGAAGATACTAACAAAAATTGTAAAGGAATTCAAATAACAAACCCAATGATTGGGATACAGATGAGCAAATTGAATCTTTGAAAGATTGCATTGCAATGGAAAGATTTACCACTCATTTCCTAATGCACATAGTCGTTCCATCCTAAGGGGGTGCTTGGTGAGCCTTTTGGGCCTCTCATTAAGGTTGACAAGTCCATCTTCCTCTGGTGCCTTGTAGGTAGTTGAAGTACTTGGGTTGTTATTAGTTGGGCTTGGGATCCTATCTTCCCCATCCCTTGGGAAAACACCTTGTTCTTAAGGTGGTAACCATCACGAAGGGAACTCCAATCCTCCCAAGTAGCATCTTTAGGAGGGAGGTTGGTCCATTGGACAAGAATTAGTTGTCGTGGTGGGTCAAAGCTAGGATCCCACTTGGAGCCAAAAATGAGGTTGGACAATGATTTTACCATTAGAAAACTCAGCAGGAAGCTCTTGTGGCGTGGGCAAAGGACCATGGTGTGGTTTGAGCAAGGAATAATGAAAGATCGGATGAATTTTGGCAGAGTTTGGTGAAGCTAGAACGATAAGCCACTTGACCAATAACCTTAGTGATCTCATAAAGGTCATAATAACGCTTACGCAACTTTTGGTATTTGGATTCAGAAAGGGATAATTGGCAATGTGGGCGTAACTTAAAATAAACTCATTCATCGACCTTATAAGTGACATGGCGGTGATGAGGGTCAACAAACTTCTTCATTAATTGTTAAGTCTCGAGTAACTTGCATTGGAGAGAAGCAAGCATATCTTTGGGCTAGAGATGAGGGTGTCAACAACTTCCTATGAAGAGTTTCCCAAGATATAATGCGGAATGGAATGAGGAGGTTTGCCAAAAGTGACCTGAAAAGGAGTCAAACCTATGGCAGAATGGGATGTAGTATTATAGTACCATTCTGTTAGACTAAGCTATTTTGCCTATTGAGATGGTGAAGTATGAACATAGGCACAAAGATATTACTCTAGCACACAATTCAAAACCTCTGCTTGACTGTTGGTTTAGGGATGATAGGCGTTACTCATACACAATTTGATTCCATTGAGCTTGAAAAGCTAGTGCCAAAAATGGCTCATAAAAATAGGATCTCAATCAAATATGAGGCTCTTTGGGAAGCCATGAAGCTTGCAAACAATGTTGATGAAAAGTTGAGCAACTTTGTGAGCAGTAAAGTGGGTAGGTAACGGGCCCAAATAGGCTCCTTTAAAAAAATGATCTACAACCATCGATACCACCATGGATTCGAGAGATGAAGGGATGCCATAATGAAATCAATGGACAAGTCTTACCAAGGAACATAGGGTGGAGGAATAGGTTGAAGTAGGTTGGGAGTCTTTTTGGTGACGTACTTCGTTTGTTGGCAATCAGAGCACTCAAAAACAAAGTGTTGAACATCATGTTTCGTGCCTTCCCAAAAGAAATTGGCTTGAAGTCTGCTAAGTGTTTTAGCAATACCTATGTGACCTCCCAAGGGTGATGAATGAAATTATGTTAACGATAATTGAACAAAAGAACTAGTCTTCAGAATCCAGATTTGGCCTTTGCAAAATAACAACCCATTAGAGACTTTGTAGTGTGGATGAGATAGGGGGTTATCTTAGATTGCTTGTGACAAAGTAATAAAATCGAGATGAGTGGGGAGGGTGCGATGGAGGTCATCCAAGAAATGAAATTTAGGTATAGTGAGAATCCAATAGGCCTGAGCAAGGGAGGATTCATGGAGGCGAGAGAGAGCATTAACTACCATATTTTGCTTGCCAGAACAATACTGAATAATGTACTTATATCCAAGGAGTTTGGCTAAGAACGCATCTTGTTTTAGAGTTTGCACAAATTGACTGATGAGTTTTTTCAAGCTTTGGTGGTTAGTGATGATGGTAAAGGAGTTTACAAGGAGGTATTGTCACCATCTTTTGATCGCAATGGTTATGGCACAAAGCTCACAAATATAGGTGGATGAACAGAGAAGCTTGGGGAAGAACTGTTAGCTAAAGAAAGTGATGGGGTGGTTATTCTGCATAAAACAACTCTATTTCGGTGCCTGAGGCATCTGTTTCAAGGAAGAAAGGGGATTCTAGATTAGGAAGCACTAGCTAGCACCAGAGCTTGAGTCATAGCTCGTTTGAGATGTTCAAATGCAACAAGAGAGTTGGGGCCCCAAACAAAGTTATCCTTATTGAGAAGGGAAGTCAAAGGAGTGGTGATGCAAGCACAAAACCACCATGTGCCATCCTTTTTACGAACAAAGAGGACAGGTGAAGAGAATGGGTTCTGATTGGGTTGGATCATGCAGTGCCGAAGCATCTCATTTACCTAACACTCGATTTCTTTCTTTTGAAAGTGAGGATATCAATATAGTTTTATTTTCACAAGGGCTGCCCCAGGAAGAACATAAATGGCATGATCTGTATGTTGAGGAGGGGGAAGGACATGAGGTGTAGGTGGGTGTGGTGATGGATGTGGTTGGATAAGGTAGATGGTAGGGTAGAAAGGTCAAGAGGCTCCAAACTGAGGGTCGATGTCGGTGAGACCTGAAGATCAAAATAAGTTATTGTGTGGTTTGTGGAGAAGATGTGTTTAACCTGGTGATGGGCTCATATCGGAACGACCCTTTAACTCTACTAGTTGTGCATCCTTCATAAACTGCATGGTAAGTTTGGAGTAGTCTATGACTATTGGACCCAAGGCCTTAAGCCATTTAACACCCAAAAACCAAGTCTGCTATGACAATGGACATGAAGTAAAGGTCCACCTCAAAGTTGTGGGTTTGAATGAGAATCAGAACTACACGACATAAGCTAGAACAGGAGAGCTCGTTGTCATCGCCTACCATAACAGACAAAGGGGTAGTCAGAGTGACACAAAGATTCAAGAAACGCATAATGTGATCTTGAATAAAATTGTGTGTATTGCATCCATCAATAAGTACCATGACCCCATGGCCGTTGACAATTCCACTCACATGAGGTTTTAAGGGTGAGTTGGTCAGAGAAGGCATTTAAAACTGATTTGGGCCAAATGGGGGTCTAGAGGATCGCAGATGTCTAGGGTGGAAGACTTAGTCTCTAGCGGGGGTGAAGTGAAGGGTGGGTTGAGTTGGATTGATTCGGCTATGATGAGGAAGAAATGAGATTTACACATGGGTAGAGCTCCATCAATTATTGTAGTTATAGCTTCATGGTGCTTGGCCAACTAAGTTGGGGTATGATGAATGAATGCAAGTTTGGACAGAGTGGGAAGGAGAGGGGTAGAGTTGGTACACGAAACAAATGGTGGGGATTTTAAGGAAAATGCGGTTGGGTTATGGGGAGGTCGGAAAGGATAACAAGAGTTGCTTAATTTGTCCTCTTGTAACCTTGCAAGGGTTGTGGCCTAGATAAGGGTGAGAGGCTTGAGAGCTTGAACTTCACGGTGGATGTCGGGGGACAAGCCAAAAATGAAACAACTCAACAAAAAGAAGTGGGGAGACCCACAATGCAATTGGCCAAGCTCTCAAAATCAGCAAGGTAATTGTTGATAGAGCCACATTGTGTGAGCTTAAAAGGGTACCTTTTGGATCATCACAAGAAAGAGGGAGCAAAACGCAGGTCAAGTGCTTGCTAGAATGACTGCCAAGACTGCATCTGGTTGTTGTCCATTGATACCATCTTAAAATAAGATCATCCAAGTAGAATAAAGCAACTTGTAGTCGCTCCTCCTCAATTGTAGCATGGTAATAAAAAAATTGAGAAATGTTGAAGATACAACTCATTGAATCTATACCATCGAAGCGGGGGACATCGAGCTTCATATGATATTTAGAGCCCAAGGGAGAAAGGGGATCAATTTTAGTATTGGATCCTTTAGATTCGAGGAAAGAGAAGCTATTAAGAACCTCATCAAGTTTGGAGTGGAAGGAGCTCTAGGTAGTGGTGAGAGAGGTTTGGGCATAGGTAAGTTGGGTTACCGCTTCCTCGAGACAAGCAAGAGCCTAAGGGTGAGTAAGTTTCGCATCAATCATGAAGGATAATCGATAAAAGCACCAAATGATAGGTGTTGGATCTACAATCAAGAGAAAAAGGATAATCATGTATTCAAGGTCAAGATTGTACCTCTAGAATATAAGGAAAGAAAGAGATATTTATGAGTAATGCTTCTTATATTCCTTTATCATGCTTACATTCCCTTATATGGAGGAGTACTGACAGAAATTGTAAAGGAATTCAAATAATGAACCCATTGATTGGGCTACGACTCAACAAATTGAGTCTTTGATAGATTGCATTGTAATGGAAAGATTGATCACTCATTTCCTAATGCACATAGTCGTTCCATCCTAAGGGGTGCTTGGTGAGCCTTTTGGTGCATTGTTGGTAGTTGAAGTACTCGGGCCATTATTAGTTAGGCATGTGTCCCTATCATATGGACAAGTTAATTACTTGACAAGTTATGCATCTAAAGAACAAAAATAAGAAACCATGCAAAAGTATCATTTACATGGCAGACCCAACAAAAAAACAAAAAAAAGGCATACAAATTACGGTCTTGGCGTAGCTCATGTTTTACAAGGGAATAAAAACATGAAGAACAATCTTTTGTTATATGTAGTTGAAGAAGAAAATTCATGTCCTTGGTCATTTTTCACTTCAGGCTGTTGGATGGGTAAAAATTATGGCAGTTAGCATGATGTTTATGTTTGGGATTATAATTTAGAACAATAAAGCTAATGTAACTTTCCCCTCTATAATGTAACTTAATACAATATGTTAAGTGTTCTTTATAATATTGGGTAAATAGCTTATTTAGTGTTTGAATTATGTATTTGTCGAAAATTTTAGATCCTACATTTTTAAATGACTAATTTAGTTCACAAATGTTCAATTATTGCGATAAATTAGTCCAATCATTTAATATAAGTCATGTATGCTGTGAACTAATTTGTTAGTAAGTAATATACTTTTAAGATCTATTAAACATTAAGTGTCACTTTAAGGATGAAATTGTTAGTATGCTTAACAATTGAGCTATTTTGTTGTAATATTTACATTTTTGTGAACTAAATTGATCATTTTGAAAATTTAAGGATTAAGTTATCGGTAAATACAGTTTAGGAACTAAACATGTTATTTATCCTTATAATATTCCTTTATCAAAATTAGAGTTTAATCTCAACAATCTATCTCTCTCTCCACCTTTTATTAGTGGGTTCTTAAGTTGTCTTTATAATATACTAGAATTCTTGAGTTTTACCTTTATTATATCTCATCCACATTTTATTATCTAGGTTGCTAAGGTACAATTTCAGTTATAATTGAACAACAACATAAAGAAAAATACCCAAACTTAGAGGTGTATTGTGTTAGGATTTTAAAAGTTTATATATATATATTAAAAAATCTTGTGATATTTAATCAAGATTTTTATGTGGGAGGACAACAAAATTTAATGGTATTCAATTAGTATTTTTTAGAACTTATATAAAGTCTTTACAAATTTCAATGGATTGGTTTTTAAGATGGATTTCATATGAACTTTTTAGTATAAAACATCTATCAAACAATCTCATATAAACCTTTAGATTTTGTTAGACTCTTTTCCTCTTTTTCTATTGGTCATCATACTTTCTTCAACATTCAACATAAAAATGAGATCTACTCAATTGAAAGAGGTACCGAATAACTGCCAAAAATAATATTCTTCAAGATGTATGTGTTATATATGCTTCTTCTATTTTTTGGAACCAAAAATTGTCAAATATATTCCTTCCATTTACACTTTTCTGTTTGCTTTCTAAATTAAATTAATGTTTGTCTTATGTGCCAAGACTAACCCATATTATTTTTATACTGACTATGCTCATTACCTGCTCCATGTAATGTTTTTATAATTGTCATCCTTAATTTGTCCTTCCTAATACTATGCTTGTTATTGCACCTCATTTGAACATATCATGAAATAATTGTAAGTACGGTCATTATGTTGGTGGGAGTGTTGTCATTAAGACACGTTATGTGCCTTTTTTGTAACCGAAGACCCATTTGGTCAAGCCCAAACTCACAAAAACTCACTAAATGCATACAAACATAAGCCATACACAATCATGTACATCAATAATTAATTATAGGCATTCAAATATAAATTTAATTACTTTTGCAATTTAATTAAAATTGCTTAATCATAAATTATGAAAATCACAATGTTACAATTTTTCTATCCATAAGACTCGTGTAACATCATTCTACCCCAAGACACATACACTTATAATGTTTTCTAAATATGCTTTTAGCAGAATTTAATTAAAAGGATGTATCGACTTTAAAAAAAACTTATTTCGTGGTAAGAATATTACATGCCAAATATATGTAAACTTAAAGAAAAAATATCAATAAAAAAATATAAGTCCATGTTAAACAAATTTTGGCATTTCAAAGTCCATACAAACCATATTAAATAAAATATGGTGAAATTATACTCATTAATTTAATCCTTAGCTAAATGAATAAAACCTATGTCCCAATGTTGCATTGTTTAAGAACATTCATAACCCTAAAATTAATAGTAATATAAAGTGGAGACCTAAGCCGTAGCATCATCATCATAATCTTACAGAGACTCACCTGCAATGGTGACATTCAACTCAAACACAAACAAGACAAACAGACAGGGAGTGAGATATATCTTAAAATAAATTTAAAACATTAAAGAAGTCATAAAGATATAAGATACCTTTATAAACAATTACATTCCAAAACACAAGTATGCCTCAGCCAAATCAAACATTCCATACGTAGTCACACATGAAATGCAATGCACATTATATTCGTAGACTTGTATGTCAAAGGTACCATTTTGGAAAATACTGTGAATGTGGCTCGAGAGTCCATGTAGTCAATATATTGCCACACAATGGGCAATCCAACACTATCACTCTACTAAGATGACAACGCCGACAACACGTTTGGGTGTTCTAGCCTTGCAAGGATATTCCAACACATGTGACCAGCATGGCATGTGCTTAAAAGAGATTCCAAACCGTTGCACCTCCAAGGTTAGAGTCATGTGTCAATTCATTCATGACCTCCCCAGTTAAGTTCATAAATGCCATTTACTTCAAAACACATATGCAAAACACGATGCATGGTTCATAGACAATATGCACATGGTTTATTTTTGAATTCCCTTAGAGATTCTTATCCTGTCGGGATTAGGTTCTCCTAACATTTTTCAACACACGTACACATACCATGTCTAAAGTTGTACTAATCTTATTAAGTTTTTCTTATCTCGTTAGAAACATAAGACAATTATTTGCAAATTTTATGTTGACCTCAAAATCTCTTTCAATCATTTAGAAACCTAAAATCAGGAAATATAAAAACTGAGCACATAATTCCAACAACTTATGCTTTACTCACTAAATTCGCAATATTTGGAGTTATAAAAATCTTTTGAGTGAAACCAAATCCATTGGCTAGATAACATCCAGGGCTACAACTCTTGTGAAGAACACAAAGTCTAATACTATCATTTAAGTACACATTTTGGTGTTCTAAGTTAACATTTTCAATCAGAAAATCAGCATATGCATCCAACATCAATTATCAAATTCAATTTCAAGATTTTCAAAATGGAAAAACATCAAAACATCCAACAATCAAATTCACCAAAATCAAAACAAAACAAAGTGGTTTAGGGTATTTACAACGCATCCAAGAAAATAAACTTGTTATAATCATAAACCTAAGATCATACAATCTACTCATGGCTCATTACCACTCATACAATAAAAGAAAAAGAGAGAACCCACTCCCCCTAATCTCAAATAAAGAAATTCCTCAACAAGGAAAAGAAAGACGACCATGCAACCACTCCCAAGAACACATTGACCCAATGACTTCGTCTGCCACGATCTCCATGACAACTCTCACTATGGAAAAAGCTTGGTTGTGATTTAAAACACAATCTCAAGACATCTAAATTCCTCGAGTTTGAAAGCGCAAAGAGAAATATAAAAATATTGACTACGAGGGACTCCATGCCTAAAGATAAGTCTACAGAATTCTTTGGTGCATATAAGGCTTTTTGGTCTCCTTTATATATAGGGGAAGAAAGGGGTTCATGAGGTTATTTTACCCAATGTGGGACTTAGAACATTTTTCATGATCAAGTATCTACTTTGGAGCTTATTTTCTCTAAGATAGAAGCTGATTTTGGTTTCTATGGTGTTGTGAATGAATTGTAGCTTTTTCAACAAGTTTTCCAACGATGCAAACAACACCTCAAATAGGCAACTATAACTCAAGATATGATGTAGTCTTTCCAGGGTTGTCATCTTAAAAATAACACTAGACTTAGACAACTTTTCAAGCATTTTAACTATAAGAAGTTAATCTAATACTCTTCTAACACCAAATATAATATAATATAGTAAAGACAACAACAACAACAATAATAATATACACAAAATACACATGTGTATAGGAAAACACATAGTATCACAACACAAGTACATGCTTAGGACAAAACCAATAAAATACAAATAATAATAACAAATATTTACAAAAAATGTAACAGAAGGATCCTAATAAGAGTTTTCCTTATGGTACATTCCTAATACTTAAAACTTGGGGTGTTAGAATTCTACCTCCCTTAAAATATTTTCGAACTAAAAAATCAAGACCAAACCACTTGATCTTCTTTTAAAATTTTCCTTAAATATCGAAATCTTATGGTCATAAAGGATTCTTCAATGTTAGGCTCAAACTAAGTTGATGACTATCATGACTAGTTTGTCCCCACTCATTAGGTGTCTAACAGTTTATTGTTGGACTATTGGCAAGCGTACCAATGTCTTCATAGGTTATAGATTTATAAAAAGAGATTCTCTCCACAAGGACTTGAGTTACTCAATTCCTTCATATAAAGGTTATTAGTTCAATAGTTATGTACACATTTAATCGAGATGTCATGGGTTTGTCTAACTAACGAAAAATAACTAAAGTAACGAAATAACGGAAATAACAGAAATAACGGAATTTAGTGTGTCAGAAATACGTAAGATTTTGAAAACAATAATAACGAATTTAATTAATTCAAGAAAAACGTAGGATTTGATTTCATCGTTCATACCGTCAATTTCCTAATAAGATTAACATATATGAATCATTTTCTAACATTACTGATGCACACATTGAGTTACCCTAAACCGATTCCTCACACTTGAGAATCCTAAGAATATTTACCGAATATCGATCCTTCGCGAAGTAAATATCCAAACATTACAGTCATAATCTTTTACTATTTGCAATCAAAATGTTATGCTCTATTCCTAGCAACATAACGTAAAGAGTAACTTCATTCAATTCAAATTCTAAGAGTACTTCCCAATCAAAGTTAAAATCCAATTTCATGAAACTAGTCATCAAATAGAATCAAACATTACAAACAAAATGAAATCACCAGAAATTAGTAGAAAAGATTCATACATATATATATAATATCAAAGGAGATACATAAGGGTACAAAGATTACATCCAATCCTTTAGAGAAACTAACCGATCATTGCATAGAGCACAAAAATAACAAGAGAAATGACGAAGGATGTGATCGATGGTCACAACTCTGCAGCGCCCAGGCTCCACTTTGTGCTTCCTTCTTCCTTTTTGTGTTTCTCACATTTTTTTCTTTGTTTTCTTTTCTCCCTTTCTTCTTCCTTGACATGACTATTTATAGAAAAGAGCCAAGAGGTGTAGACAAATTCACCCAAGCGAGCTAAATTTGCCCAGACGAATTTGTTGCTTAACTTTGAAGGCACTCACTCGCTCAGGCGAGTTGATAATTTATGTTTGCAAAAACTTGATTAGCCCAAGCGAGCTGGTTGCTAGCCTAGGCGAATGGATGTTTGAAATCTTTGGAAAATGACTATTTTGCCCTTCCTTTTAACTTGGTTTATGGATTCAACAAACAACCATCAAAACCTACGAAGTGTTTACACAGTAAGCTCGGATACAGTGAAACTCTCTAACTCAACAAAGCTAAGATTCACTCAATTCACTCAAGTTTCTTTCATCCAACGGACTAACAATGTTACAGTACTTGTTCGTTTTGTCTCCGAATGTTTTCTTGTAATTTGAAAACCTTAACATGAACATCTTCTAGCTTTTTATATAGACTTCAAAGCTTTAATCCGTTGAGAGATCCCAGTTAGCCGTTGTCTAATAACTTTGGCGCTTGACATGAGGCTGCTATTGTGCAAAGAGAGAGTGAAGTACAGTTTGCTATTGTCACCTAGTGCTCAGAGCTGACTTTCATCATATGAATCAAAGGAAACGTTAACAACATAAGACAAAAGAAATTAAGAATGTCAAGACAAGACAATTTAAATCTTCCCTTTTGTGCGTTATGGTGCAAGCTTCTTACTGAGCCTATGAACGTTACTTTCTTGAGAATGTTTTTAGTACTTAAGGATCCAGTAACTGTTCCATTGCTTTTGTACTGAGTCAAGGGCTAAAGCACTTGTCTTCTCAAGGCCAGACGTTGAAGCAGTATCATCCAATGACTGATACCTTGTTTTTCGTTCAAAGCCTTTTAGTTCATGTTTTTTTGCTTGTGTCTCATAGAGATATACATGAACCTATAGCTTAAGCAGAAAAGGTTAATACATAAAATTTATACTTTGTTAACATAAAAAGGTTAGGGATTTAATTGTTTGGTACAGTCCAATGTGACTTGGACATAGCCAAGCCAAACTTAACAACAAGATTTGATGACTGATGTTTGTTCTGGAAACTGTGTTGATTCTCTATTGATAAAATTACTAAGATGCATGCTTGTATAATTATTATTATTATTATTGGTGAATTGTAAGATCGATAGAGTGTGAACTCCAACAAATTATATATGTGGTGTGTAAATTTATATTCTGCTATATATATCGGTATAGTGTTATTTTATCTGTATGCATTGTGGTTTGGGTTCGGGAGTGTCCAACTCTCGACAAGTTGTTTGTTATGATTATTAGGTGGTTGTGATCATAGTCATTATGTTGTCCGATTGTTTTGTGTGACAAGTGGTTTATACCGCTTAAAAAGCCACGATTGGTTCCTTGAGAGTAGTACGTAGGCCCAAGCCTTATCTATCTTTCTTGTTTGTTTGTTTGTACACGTTTATTGATGCAGATGACACAACAGCTACACATGCGATGCAGTGGTAGAAGTTAAGAGGATTGGATAGAGAGTAGGGAATGAATGGTTGTATTTTCTTCTATGATAAAGTGAGA
Source organism: Glycine soja (assembly GCF_004193775.1). Taxonomy (NCBI): domain Eukaryota; kingdom Viridiplantae; phylum Streptophyta; class Magnoliopsida; order Fabales; family Fabaceae; genus Glycine; species Glycine soja. The sequence continues at coordinate 25,107,558 of NC_041020.1, forward strand.
TTACGTTGAGAAAATGGATGATGGACAGAGATACATTGGGGTATAATGGGCGGAGATGTCCGAAGAACCTGGGGGAATTAATGAGTGGTGACTATCTGACATTTGGTGCACTCATTTGGCACAGGTAACTCATAGGCCTCACTTTGCTACTCCTAATGGACTCTGAGAATATGCTTTTTGTGATAAGTGACAATGCTCCTAACAAGCTACATTCACAATATTTTCTAAAATGGTATCACATTCACAATGTTTTCCAAAATGGCTCATAAGTGGTTTGCTCTGATCCTAGTTTTCTTTACTAATTTTGATGTATTTTGAGAGAGGTTTCTCCAAGGATATGTATTTTGTTAAAGTAAGGATGTAAAGATTTATCTGGCTTACTTTCATACTATCATGGGTTGTATCCGTATTATTTCTTCTATGACACTACTGATGATATTTAATTATGTATGAAGACTAAGTTATTCTATATCCATGTTTATTTTAATTCAATGTAAAGGTTTATCATGTAAGGGTGACATCATCATCATAACCTTACAGAGACTTATCCGCAAGGGTGACATTCAACTCAAAAATAAACAAGACAAATAGACAGGGAGTGAGATACATCTCAGAATAAATTTAAAACATTAAGGAAGTCATAAAGATATAAGAAACATTTATAAGCAATTACGTTTCAGGACACAAGCATGCTTCATCCAAATCAAACATTTCATACACAAAGTCACACACAAAATCCGATGTACATTAGACTCGTATGCATGTGGTATCATTTTGGAAAACATTGTGAATGTAGCCTAGGAGTCCATGTAGTCGTCAAATTGCCACACAATGGGCAACCCAACACTATCACTCTCACCGAGATGACATCGTCGATGATGTGTTAGCGCATTCCAGCCTTGTAAGGATAATCCAATACATGTTCTCAACATGAACTTAAAAGAGATTCCAAACCATTGCACCCTCAAGATCAGAGTCATACGTCAACTCATTCATGACTTCCCCAATTAGTTTCATAAATGTCCTTTACTTCAAAACACATGCACAACATGATGCATAATTCACTTCAAAGATAAGACAATTATCTACAACTTCTATGTTGACATCAAAATCTCTTTCAATCATTTAGCAACCTAAAATTAGAAAATATACAAATTGATTGCATTATTCTGAGATCTTAACCTTTACTCACTATAATTGCAATATCTGGAGTTGTATAAATCTTTTTTGAGTTAAATCAAATCCCTTAGCTAGACAACATCTAGGGATACAACTCTTATTAAGAACACAAAGTCTAATACTATCATTTAAGTACACATTTTGATGTTCTAAGTTAACATTTTCTTACAAATTCAATTTTAAGAATATCAAAATGGCAAAACATCAAAATGTCTAATAATCAAATTCACCCAAATCATAACAAAACAAAGTGCTTAAAGGTATTCAGAACCCATCCAAGAAAATAAACTTGCTATGATCAATCAATCTACTTGTGGCTTATTACCAATCATACAACAAAGTAAAAAGAGAGAACTCATTCCCCCTAATCTTAAATAAAGAAATTCCTCAACAAGGAAAAGGAAGACGATCTCGCAACTACTCCCAAGAATGCATTAACCCAATTGCTTTGTCCACCACGATCTCCACGACAACTTTTACTATGGAAAAAACTTGGTTGTGATTTAAAACACAATCTCAAGTCGTCTAAATTTCTTGAGTTTGTAAATGCAAAGAGAAATACAAAAATATTGACTATGAGAGGCTCTGTGCCTAACGCTAAGCCCTCTTAATTCTTTGGCGCATATAAGGCTTGTTGGTCTCTTGTATATATAGGGGAAGAAAGAGGTTCATGAGATTATTTTGCCTAATGTGGGACTTAGACTATTTTTCATGATCAAGTGACCTACTTTGGAACTCATTTTCTCTAAAATAGAAGCTGATTTTGTCTTTCTAGGGTTGTCATCATAAAACTAACACTAGACTTAGACAACTTTTCAAGCATTTTAAATATAAGAAGTTAATCTAATACTCTTCTAACACCAAATATAATATAATAACCACAACAACAACAACAACAATAATCTATAACTACAAATAAAGGCAATTACCCCCCTTGGTATACACATTTCTTATCCTAAATTATCCTTTACTATATATAACTATTTTTGTTTCCTTCATGAACCTTCAAGATGTAAGTGTTGCCATTTTCCCCAAAAAAAACTATTGTCACTACTTTCTTTAACTACTTTTTTTAAACAATAAAATAAAAATAGAGACACGAAATGCCTCTTTTTCAACTAGTAATAATAATAATATACACAAAATGTACATTGTATAGGAACACATACACTATTACAACACAAGTAGTGCTTAGGACAAAACCAATAAAATACAAATAATAGTAATAAATATTTACAGAAAATATAACAGAAGGATCTTAATAAGAATTCTTATGGTATATTCCTAGTACTCAAAACTTGGGGTGTTCGAATTCTACCTCCCTTAAAAAGATTTTTGTCCTCAAAAATGAAGATCCAACCACATGATCTTCCTACACATCTATCTTCTTTTAAAATTTTCCTTAAATATCGAAATCTTATGGTCATAAAGGATTCTTCAGAGTTAGGCTCAAACTAAGCTTATGACTATTATGACTAGTTCATCCTTACTTATTAGGCGTCTAACGATCTATGCAACTTTATCATGCTTATGGTGGACATAACTCTAGGCACTTGCAATGATCTTTCCTACTGCACCTACACATCACATCTTTCCTTCTTTACACTAGGCTTAGATCATAAACATAATTGTTGGTTAAGGTGATCAACTTAACTTAGATATAAACTTAGGATGTAGGTAATGCTAGGAAATCTACTCTTATCAATTTTTTCTCTTCTAAGAAACACTACCTTTACACTATCTCGGTTGCAACAAGGTTGGTATGTCTACTTATTTTTATCAACCTCATCTTAAGGACATGTGTGAGGGTTTGCCATAGGGTGCCTATTACATATAATTGTCTAAGGTAACACCCATCACTTGGTTTAGCCCAGCTTAGACTAAGGTCATCATCCCCTTATCAAAAAAGAATTGTATCCTTACTTCCATTCTCAAGCTAGATAATCACTTATCTCACAAGTGTATGATATTCTACTAACAACTCAATGGCATAGGAAACATAAAGAACATGAAGAGGCAACTTAAGGGAAATATAATGATAACAACACAACAAAAACAACATGATGCAATCCTCCCAAGGAGGGGATCCATCACTAGAGCCATGGCTAGGAGACTCCAAGAAGATTGGGCTATAGATGCAGGAGAAGGCCCTAGGGTTCTCATGAGCCTTAGGGTAGATTTTGGGCCTATGGGCTAAGTATGAACCCACTTATATTTGTATATATTAGATTAGGATTTTATTATTTTTGGGCCTTGTATTTAGGGCTCCATAGTAGTGTAGATGCAATTGCCTTTGGTGTTTTGATGATGATTATGATGATATGATGAAATTGATGCAAATGGGCTTTTCAAGATTAAATTCAAGACAATACTTCAAGATTACAAGTCACAACATCAAGATGATCACTAGTAAATTAGGAAGGGAATTCCTAATTGAATTAACAAAAGGTTTGGCCAAGTAATTTAAATTAAAAAGTGTTTTTCAAAGGTTGTACTCTCTGGTAATCGATTACCAGAGGATGTAATCGATTATCAGTAGCCAAATATATTTTATAACAGCTACTGAAATTTGAATTCGAAATTTTAGACTGTGTAATCGATTACACAATTTTGGTAATCGATTACCAGCAGTTAATAAACGTTTTAATTCAAATTTTAAAAGCTGTAATCGATTACACAATTCCTGTAATCGATTATCAGACAGGATTTTCAGAAAAATAATTCTATGAGTCACAACTTTTCAAAGGCTTTATTCATGACCACCAATGGTCTATAAATATGTGACTTAAACACGAATTTGCTCAGAGATTTTCAGAACAACAAGTGTTTATCCTCTCAAAGAGCAAAAATCATTCTATCCTCTTAAAAATTCCTTGGCCAATTCAATTGTAATTCATTAAGGAATTATTTGAGTGCTCAATCTGTAAAATCCATCTCTTTCTAGAGAGATTTATTCTTCTTCTTCTCCTCATTCTCTAAGGGATTAAGAGACCGTGAGTCTCTTGTTGTAAAGGAATTCTAAACACAAAGGAAGGATTGTCCTTGTGTGTTTAGAACTTGTAAAAGGAATTTACAAGATAGTGGAACTCTCAAGCGGGTTGCTTGGGGACTGGACGTAGGCACAAGGGTGTGGCCGAACCAATATAAATCTGAGTTTGCACTTTCTCTTCCCTTAATCTCCTTTATTTATTATTGCTTTATTTTCATATTCAAATTGTTTTATTTGAATCAATATTTAAGAAGATTGTCATTAAGGGAATTCATAACTTGAAAAAAAAAGTGAAATAGATTTTTAATTGGGGAAGTAGTTTGGAATATCTTAATTCAACCCCCCCTTCTTAAGATATCTGAGGCCACTTGTCTAACATGTAGGGAGGGTGCCCTAGTAATGTAGGATTTTTCAGCCCTTGTATTTTAGGGCACATAGACTAGTTTTTGTATTAGGGGTAGTTTTGTAATTTCACGTGCATTAAGTGCACTATTTAATGTGTGTGTTGGGAGAGAAATTTAATTGAATTGCGAGAAGCCCAATCCAATTATATTTTGGACTAGCCTAAGGGGAAGGTGAGACTTCAAAGTTCGGACCTCATTTGAGGCATAAAATTCATGCCCCCCTCGCTCCCTCTCCCTCCACTCATCTTCTCCTACCTTCAAGCTCTTATCCATGGCCTCCTATGGTGGTGAGTTTGTTCTTGACTCATCTTCTCCTTAAAGTGACATCTCCAATCACCTTTCCTCTTTCTCCATTCTGCTGCCATTGATCTTGAAGAAACAAAGGACTTCATTGATGAAGAAGATCCAAGGCCTACAAACTCTACATGTAGCTACATCACAACAACAATAATAATAATAATAATACACACAAAATACACACTTGCATAGGAACACGCAGACTATCGCAACACAACTCTACATGGAGCTACATCACAACAATAACAACAATAATACTAATAATAATAATAATAATAATACACACAAAATACACACTTGTATAGGAACACACAAACTATCGCAACACAAGTGCATGCTTAGGACAAAATCAATACTATACAAATAATAATAACATGTATTTACAAAAAAAAAATATAACAAAAGGGTCCTAATAATATTTCTCTTTATAGTGTATTCCTAGTACTCAAAATTTGGGGTGTTACACTCGACCCACAAAACCTTATTTAAGGAGATCGATCTATTTTCTCTTAGCTAAATGACTTATTGATAGTTTTGTTAGTCATTTTAACACTAAACTAACTAGAGTTAATGGTAAGAACTAAAAAAATTGGTGAGAAAATATTAGAAATCTAAAAACAGCTAAATTTTTTACATAGACTAAAACTAGACAAAATCATGTTTGTAGGGACTTAAAAAACATATTTAATCTAGTTATATATTGCTTATGATATATGGGCAGCTTATAATATATATTTTTATTAATTTTAGTATCTATATTTTGTAAAAATTTTAATTTTAGTCATCGCATCGAACATTTTGGTCTTTGAACTTTAAAAAATAAGTGTTTATAATATGTATTTTATTGTAAACATTGTTTCTTACATGACTCATCCCTTGAAAAACTAGAAACACTAATTTTAAAAATTTAGGAACCATAATATTTGATGATAAAATACAGGAACTAAAACCTTACAAAATACAGAAACTAAAAACATTTTTTTTCAATAAATATTGTATACCAAAAAATACATTTAAATAATATAAAATATATTTATAATATTAACCTTTATTAAAATTAACTATAATTGTTTTTATCAATATACTATTAGTCTATTATTGTTTTTTTTATAGGGCTATTAGTTTATTATTCAATATTATATATATAGGTATTTCCAATTTCCGATTGACTTTATTAACGAAGTTGGCTTGATTATAAATCTAGTGAATTAGGATCTTCTCGTAGCAAAAATAAAAAATGAGAACGTCAGAACAGCAAGTGAGAACTGAGAAGCCCTACTTTGGGCCAGGGCCAGGGCCAGGGCCAGGGGGGACTAACTTGTAATATTGCAAAAATAACTAGCTATCTGTGCAATTTACCAACTTTTCAAGTCACGCACGCAGTTAAACTCTTGAGCAACCAAGACCCCCTTAATACTCTTCACATTCCTCTGTGGTTGAGCACAGCCAAACTCAAAGAAGAAAGAAGAAAATCCAGCGAAAGTAAAACCAGCATCCGAAAAAGATGAGCAGCATCGGAACAGGTTACGATCTCTCCGTCACCACTTTCTCCCCCGATGGCCGTGTTTTCCAGATCGAGTATGCTGCCAAAGCCGTCGATAACAGCGGGTTGGTACTTTTTTTTTTTTTTTTAATTCGTGGTTTTGAAATTGAAACGGAAATAGTTTATTGAATAATTATGATTTTTTTTTGTGATTTTGTATTTTTTTTTGTATTTGGTAGTGATCCTAGATTTGAAACTTTGTTGTAGGACTGTTATTGGGATCAAGTGCAAAGATGGGGTTGTGTTGGTAGGTTTTTTCTGAAATTTTCTGGTGCATTAGGGTTTCTTTTAGTGTTTATTTTTTTATTTAAAAAATTGAATAATTTTATGAGTTGGGTTTTTGGGCTTTAGGGCGTTGAGAAGCTTATTCCGTCGAAAATGATGCTTCCGGGTTCCAATAGAAGAATACACTCCGTTCATCGTCACTCTGGGATGGTACGTTGCCATTAACCCCTTATCTTGTTTTGATTTTGTAAATATCCGAAAGAGATTTGCATAAAAGAGACGTGGTTTTACTGGCATTTGTTAACAAGCTTCACCATGAAATGCTAGTGATGAAGTGATTGTGAGTTGAGGTTTATAAAAATTGTCCGGGATGCAATTGCGGCTGCGACGTCAGGGATTTTTGTGGTCTTCCACGGCTGTATCAGCTGCATGTCTACAATTTTACACATATCAATTATTGCAACAAAACCGCAATTGTGATTATGACCGCAATTTAAAACTTTGGTTTGAGTGAGATGTAGGTTAAGAGTGAAAGAAAGTGAAGTACGAGCACCCTGTGTGTGTATAGATCAGTAGCACTAATTGGAAGTAGTTTTTTTCCTTTGTTTATTGGCATTCTGATGTGTTTATTTCATGCCCTGTTAGATTCTATTTGGTAGTCATAATGAATCTTAGATTAACACCCATGACTGTGCATGATTGACCAAATGTTAAACAGTGATTCCAGGATGTTTTTCTTATTTGTTAATTGGAGGTGAATATTAGAAAAGTCATGAAACTCATGATGTTATTGATAAAATTCAGTTAAGTAGAAATTGTTGTGCGTCAGGTGCCATGTACTAAAGCAGCAAGTGTATTATAACTTTATAAATTAAAGCTTTACATTGGCCATACTATCACATTCTGGTTGATTTGATGTTTTGGACTTATTTTGATTTATGCATTAATCTTCCAATTTTAGGCTGTAGCAGGATTAGCAGCTGATGGCAGGCAAATTGTTGCTAGGGCCAAGTCTGAAGCAACTAACTATGACAGGTTTACTTCATTCTCTTGCAACATATGCACCTTAAGATGCCTCCTCTCCCAACCCTTTTATTTATATAATCGTGTGACTGAATACTCTTATCTTTTTTTATGGGCTACTTCCTTGGACTAATTGACAACTAGTAAAGTAATTTAGCCTTGTCATTATATTTTGAAGTCAATGTAATTTTAAGTTCTTCTCATTTAGCTTTAATTTCTTCATGGAGAAAAAGTAGTAGCCAGTTTAGATGGACCAATTGAAACACTGTATAATTGACTTGACCTTGTTTTAACTTTTGAAGTCGAACTTATAATAAGTTCCTATTTTGCTCTCTTCCACAAGAAAAATATGTGATAGCTAGCAACTTTCATGCATTACTTACTATTGCTGCCCTGCCCTGATTGAAATAGGATGTGCAATTTTTTTATTTGATAAACAATAGATTTTATAACAAAGTAGCCTGACAAATCATTTTAAGTTACTGTAAATCTCTAAGAGGGTTAAGATTAGCATAATAGCATGAGAATCTACAGAAACCAATCACCTGTGACCTTCAATTCAGTATGACCAAAGTATAAGGATTTCTTAACTCTGAGGTTTAATTAAATGTTTGCTTTCTTCTTTTAAGAAGAAAAATGTTTATGCTGGCTTATGTTTCTTTTCAGTGTATATGGCGAACCAATTCCTGTTAAGGAACTTGCTGACCGTGTGGCTAGTTATGTGCACCTCTGTACGCTATATTGGTGGCTCAGGTTATATGTGAACCAATTCCTGCTAATGTCTTGTCTTGTAGTCATTTTAAAGTTGTATTGTCATATTTCGTATTAACAACAGATCTATAATGGTGCTGCAGACCTTTTGGATGTGGTGTCATACTAGGAGGTTATGACAGGGATGAACCACAGTTGTACATGGTCGAACCTTCTGGTGTTTCTTATGTGAGTATACTTTTTGTTATTTGATAGCAACTTCCTGACTTCCTTATAATTACACATGCAATTGCTATTCCTTTTTTGAAGTTCCATGTGCTATTTTTGTAATGATATGTTCGTTTGGTAATTGTTCTAGAGATATTTCGGTGCTGCAATTGGCAAGGGCAGGCAGGCTGCTAAAACGTAAGTATACATCACTTATAGAAATGTAATTGTGCACTAAATCAAATAACTATATTCTTTTTTACTGTCTGTTGGGGGTGATATCTTATCCTCTTGTATTGTATCCTTAACTTACTCTTAAATAGTATTTTATTTTCTATAAAAAAATATATCCCATGCTATCTAATACTAACTACTTTGAGTTGCTGTTATGTGGGATCTAGGCTTGTGAATTATGGCAACAAGCTGCTGAAGCTTAAGCAAGATAGCAGTAGACCTTCTTAGTAACATCTCTTAGTTTATCCTATTTGTGGGATAATTATTAGAAAACCTACTGATAATGTGTTACTTCAATTTTTTCACTTGTTTTCATTATTTTAATATCTGCTTCTAATTGTTTGAATGAATAAAACTAAAGCAAGGAAGCTCTAATGTAAATTAGAATTCACTCCTGAATCATTTAGCTGTTGACTCTAACGCAAAATACCTTACTTGCACTCTTTGTTGATGTATTCCTTAGGCCATATTCATTGTGGGTTTGGGGAGGGTAATTTTATTCAAATGTAATCTTGAGATATCAGATTCGTCTCAATATGATATTTAAGCAATGTTGTTATTTATTCGCAGAGAGATTGAAAAGTTAAAGCTTGCTGATATGACATGTCGACAAGGGCTTATTGAAGTGGCTAAAATGTAAGTAGCCTGATTATTGGCTATAGTTTTTGTAGTTTTTATAATATTCTTAAATCGAGATTTTCCTATGCTGTATTTTGAATGTATTGTTATGTCTCTTTATATACCAATTGTTTTTTTAATCAGCTAAAGAAAATATATTACTGATGGTACAAGGAGTACCATGTCTCGTATACAATTGTGTGTATGATGCCCTTCAACCCAAAACAATGCAGCCTCCCTAATGCAGAGAAAAATTTACATCCCATTTAAACCAAAACATATCTCAGCAACTGCAATTGAAACCCGCAGCCAGCAAAACAACAAATCAAAGCTGTCCAACTAACTAAACTAAAACTAATAAAGTTTTACAACAATACAAAAGTAAACCAGCACTAACTACAACCACATTGTATCAGCTGAAATATACCAATCACAGAAGCTGCATGCGCAGCCTACCATCCTGCGTGTTGACCAAATCCAGTACCAGAGTTTCAGCATGTTCAGAATCCCACCCAAAGAATTCCCTATACTGCCATGTATAACTCCGAACTAATAATTATACTTCTCCTGCATGCAGTATGATTTTTCTTCACATTCATAACAGCCTCATATCCATGCTGCCACATGCCCCCTCTGTCACAATAAACCATTTTATTCTTTTCTCCTACAAAGCTTTCATACATAGAATTGGTTCCACAGACCATAAAATGAAGCTGAGAAGCCTCCCATTTTAGACTTTTGCCAGGACCATGATCTGATTTTGATCCCAAACACCTGTTCTGCAATCTTATGCTAATCCTTAAATAAAATACTGTTCCTATGCTACCAAAGTGATCACACAGTAGCTAACAATACCACCCATCACCCTTTTTTAATTTTTTAACTCCTCTTTATATACCAATTGTGTTGGGGTCTAATTTTTAAGCATTAGAAAATTGAGGCTATAGGGGTAAAAATGCCTCATACAATTTTTATTTGGAACTTCTGATAGCAATACAGGATCAAGGTAAAATTATAGAATTGAGCATGAGAAAGAATAGGATGTTTTAGAGTTTGTATTGTAGTGTGCCTGTTTGTCCATATCCATATCAAGACTTTAAAATTATGAAGTAACAAGAAATGTATTGGTTATCCAACCAAGAGAAAAATGATATTATTTTTCCCTAAAGCTGTTACGGGTAATTTATCTTGTTGGTTTTTTGTGCTGTAAATATATTTGTAAATGAACAAGAGATGCGTTATGTGTAGAAGCTTCATTAATATTTTATTCTTGGGCTCTATATATAGAGCAAAAGTGCAATACAAAATTCAAATACTAACATTATGCTAATCTTATAATCAGACTGATAATTTCCTAAATCTAAATGGTAAGATCATATACTTGTCTTTATTTAAACAGTATCTTAAAACAGAACCAAAATTCCTAAAACTAAATTCAAAATTCAAATTACAGTCATTTAGGAATATATTTTCATTATATCTTTTATAATTACTTGAATGCCGTTGGGCTGTGGGTATTGAGATTGAGTTTCAATTTGTCTTGCAACTTCCAAGCTATATTTTATTGGATGGGTAGCGTTATATTGGGGCTTTTATTTCAAAAATGGTGAATCTTTTGTAAGACATGCTTCTCCTTAAATAAGTCAATTGCTTGATATAAATAAGACATTTCTTACAAAAAAAATTTGCATTTGTTTGTGCCAAGCAGTATATATGGAGTTTTAGGCATATATTTTCATTGAGGAGGGATCAACTTACTCCAATAGTAACTTTAAAAGAGTTACTCTTCATCCTAAAATTGATTTTCTTGAAATCTAATGGTTAAGATAAACTACTTCTTACAAGCATTAGATTTGAAGAAAATGAATGATGAGGATAAGGAAAAGAGTTACTCTTGAAGTAAGTTGATCCCTCATTTTCATTATCTTTTATAATTAATTGAATTCCCATTGGCTGTGGGTAGTGAGATTGAGTTTCAATTTGTTTTGCAACTTCCAAGCTATATTTTATTAGATGGGTAGCGTTATATTGGGGCTTTTAATTTCTAAATGGGTGAATCTTTTATAGACATGCTTCTCCTTAAATAAGTCAATTGCTTGATAAAAATAATACATTTCTCACAATAATTTTTTGCATTTGTTTGTGCCAAGCAGTATATATGGAGTTCATGACGAGGCCAAGGACAAAGATTTCGAATTAGAAATGAGCTGGGTGTGTGATGAATCAAACCGCCAACATGAGAAGGTAAGGCTGGGTGTACTTTCGGTTACTTCTACATGTAGACAATTTGTTTCAGTTACCTTATGACAATGATCAATGTGCTTCATTTGTGATTAGTTGTAATTTTATCATTTATTTCTTTTGCTTTCTTATCTAGCATTTTCTTTTCCAAATTCTATTTCCTGGCTGGGAGTATAAAAAAGTGAAGAAAATTGTTTTTGGAGGGTAAGTTACTGGTAGTGGAAATATTGGTGTGTTGAGTTGGATTGGGGATGGAGGAGAACACTGGAAGAAGTTGTTGGCTTGTGCTGGAATTTAATTTGGGTCTGATCTAAAAGACCATTTGATGAACCTAATACAAATTCAGTGTGTAGTGAAAAGACTTCCTGTGCTACTTTGTGCTCTCAGTAATTCCATGATATTCCATTTTACAAATAGGGCCAATTTTGTTATATTAGGTGTTTCATTATTTTTGGGTAAAAAGATTAGATGTGTAGTATGAAGCCTCTTTAGTTTAGTATGGCTGTGGTGTCCAGATATTGTGTCTAATTGTTTCCTGTCTCTCTTGGCATGGCATTCATCTCATGAGATGACCTAAATTCAGTTTAACAAGTTCCTCTGGCTTCTTTTAATAGGAAATTATGCATTAAAGTCTAGTCTCAGCCATCCTCCCAAAAGAGGATGTTTTGAGTTAGAATGTTTCTTCTTCTAGCAATGGTTTGTCTGGAAATATAGTTTTTTGTTAGCTTTTGAAGCTTGTTGTTAATCTATATGCTGCTGAATTAATTCTTTTACAGGTACCAGATGAGCTTCTTGAATTAGCAAAGGCAGCGGCCAAAGCAGCTCTTGAAGAAATGGATGCAGATTAATGGACTAGAAATGTTTATTTCAAAGTTGTATTTCATAACTTTGTAATTGAGCATTTGAAACATCTATAGGAAACACAAGGCTTCGATAGTTGGATATTGTATTCTTCTTGATGATTTAATGCCCTTATTGATTTCCTGTTTCTTGGACAATTGTTTTGAAGTTCTATAGAAGCTGACCTTTATTGATTTGTGTTGAATTCTCTGTCAAATCCTTGTGCTTATGTGCACAGCATTGAATTTCCTTTATTCAACACGTCATTTGTTAAGCGAATTGTTTTTAGCAATGTCGGGAACACTTTCAACATTATTACATAAATTTATATGGGTCTCATTAATAAATCAAAAGGAGGGTTCATGTGAAATTTACTTTGATAATAGTCGGTTAAAAATTTCCTTGGCATTTTTTGTTGAGGTCTGAAAAGTTTAATACGCCTGAGGAATTTAATGAGTTATGAATTAAATCTTACGTTTTTTTGGCATATTTTAACAAGTGTCTTGGGGCAGTGGTGGCTAAGAGCTTCCTCGGTGTAGAGGGAGGGGATCTCCCTGGTGCACATTAACTATAAATGAGAGTTTTTCAGCAAAAAATCTCAGTTCAAAGTATCATTTGATTTGCGGATATTCACTTCAAAACAATGTTGCCACTAAACACCATTTTATTAAGCAAATTAGTGGCCTCCAAGGTGACACAAATGCAGTCCTGAATATTTTGGCTTCTAATAAATCTTCGTTGATGAAGAGATATAAGTTTAGGAAATCTTCTCAGCTTTATTTCCTCCAATTTTGGTTTCCACCAGAACAAAAGGCCAACATTATGCCTTTGACGAATCGCTCGAATGAAAGAGGGGATTGTGTTTTGCAGCCGCCCCTAACATTTCAGAGGCTAAATTAATATTTAAAATTGGTTTAGAGATGACTATAATGGGCCAGAGATTGTCCATCCATCATATTAGTATGAACATGATACACAATCTTGGGAGTGTTGCTAGGTGCACCCAGCAAACTTTTGAAATGTCAAAATTGCCCCTATCACATTTCTTCCTTAAAAATGCCATTTTTTTTCCGGAAAAGCTTCTTACCTCCATTTTCAAAAAGCTTTGCTTCTCGTTTTCACTTTTTCCTGCGGCATTGCCTCTGGTTCATGGGGGTAGCAACGTTGAGTGCAGCGGTGAAGGTGAAGTTTCCGGCGTCAAGCTTTGCGGTGGTCGGTGGCAGCAAACGAGGTACGCAGATGGTGTTTGTTCGTCGCGGACGTACGGATGACTTCCGGATCAAGTTGATCTGTAAAAAGCTTACGGATCAACTTGATCCGGAAGGATGTTACAGATCAAGTTGATCCGTAAGATACGGATTTGATCCGTAACATCTTTCCGGATCAAGTTGATCCGTAAGTTCCGGATCAACTTGATCCGTAAGTGTATTATTTTTGGTATTTGCTGTTTTTGCATCTGTTTTTGCATTTTTGCATCTGTTTTTTCATTTATTTTCCTTTTTTCTTTTAAATTACTAATTTTTTTGTATGACCATTTTTTGTTTGATTTGGTTAGATGGATGAAGATGAGTGGATGTATGAAATAATGTCTGAACGAGCGGATATGGATTATGAAAATGCAGAATCATGTGGTGCGAATGAACCACATGTTGATTGTTCGGATGCGTTCAAGACTTCTCAGGTTATAATGTTAGTGTTTGTCACATATTTAATAAAATGAATACTAGTAGAAAACTTAAATTATGTGGATTTTGTAGGTGTTTGAGTGCCGAGAGGATGTTTTGCGGTGGGCTCGATCCGTGGCTCATGAAAACGGATTTGTGGCGGTGATTTTAAGGTCAGACACAAACACAGGTAGTAGAGGAAGGAGTACGTTTGTGTTAATTGGCTGTGAAAGGAGTGGCGAGTATAAGTGTAGGAAAAAAGAATTTATTAGAAGAGACACTGGGACTAGAAAATGTGGGTGTCCCTTCAAGCTTCGTTGCAAGCCAGTGGCTGGAGGAGAAGGCTGGATGGTGAAGTTGATTTGTGGAGTGGATAATCATGAATTGACCAAGTCATTAGTTGGACATCCATATGTGGGGTGATTGACTAAAGCTGAAAAAACACTTATTGCTGATATGACGAAGTCCATGGTGAAGCCAAGAAACATTCTTCTAACTCTGAAGGAACACAATGCCAATAGCTGTACGACTATTAAACAGATATACAATGCAAGAAGTGCATTCCGTTCTTCCATAAGAGGAAGCGATCTTGAAATGCAACATCTGATGAAGCTTTTTGAACGTGATCAATATATTTATTGGCACAGAATAAAGGATGAAGACGTGGTTCGTGATATCTTTTGGTGTCACCCTGATTCAGTGAAGTTAGTCAACGCATGCAATTTAGTGTTTTTGATAGACAACACCAACAAAACAAACCGGTATAGACTCCCATTGCTCGATTTTGTTGGGATGACACCGACTGGGATGACATTCTCTGCCGGTTTTGCATATGTGGAGGGTGAACGCGTTAATAATTTGGTATGGGCTTTACAACGCTTTTGAGGCCTTCTTTTAAAGCGTGATGCCCTCCCTGGAGTTATTGTCACTGACAGAGACCAAACATTGATGAATGCAGTGAAAGATGTATTCCCTGAATGCACAAATTTGTTGTGCATCTTTCACATAAACAAGAATGTGAAGGCTAAATGTAAATCACTAATTGCGCAAAAAAATGCTTGGGATTATGTCATGGATTGCTGGGGATCTTTGACTGATTGTCCTTCAGAACAACAGTTTGATGAATGCCTGAAGAAGTTCGAAGTTGCTTGCGCACTTTGGCCAATATTTGATGACTATGTCAAGGAAACATGGATAATACCACACAAGGAAAAATTTGTTTCCGCCTGGACTAATAAGGTGATGCACTTAGGAAACACAACAACAAGCAGGTATGAAACTGTTCAACTATTTCTATTAACGTTGAAAAATTTATGGAATTGTATTATTGTATATGTTTATTTTTATTTGTGTATTTGAAATGTAGGGTTGAATCTGCTCACTCGTCTTTAAAAAGACTGTTACAAAATAGCATTGGAGACTTATGCAGTGTGTGGGATGTCGTGAACAACATGATTACGTTGTAGCACACACAGATTAAAGCATCATTTGAAACAAGTACACATGTCGTTGGACATGTGTTCCAAAAAACCTTATACATGAGGCTACTTGGAATGGTTTCAAGGTATGCTTTAAATCAGATTGTTGCCGAATTAGAGCGTGTTCACTATGCTGGCAAGAATCCCTCAAGTTGTGGTTGCGTGGTGAGAACAACGCTTGGTCTTCCTTGTGCTTGTGAGCTATCCAAATATGTTGGTGGTTGCATCCCACTTGATTCAATTCATATGTTCTGGAGGAGACTCAGTTTTTCAGACCAAGGGTTATCCGAGCCTGAGGTGGGCATCAAGGACGTAATGGAAACAATATACCAAAAATTCGAAGAACTTGATGTTTGTGGCAAGTTTACTCTAAGAAGTAAACTTTGGGAAATTGCACACCCTGATAAGAATTCGATGTGTCCTCCTCCAACAAAGGTTAACACAAAGGGGGCACCGAAGAAAACTACGAGTAGGAACCCAAGGTCAACAAAGCGCGATCCATCTTACTGGGAGTATGTAGATGCCTTTGAATCACAACAAAATAACAATTCATCGGTGAGACGTACTGCATCATCCTCTGAGCAACCGAATCGAAGAACGATGATGCCCATGTTGGACCAGTTTCAGCCATTTATGCACGACTTCATTGATAAGATTGTTGATGTCAAAGGTGATGGTAACTGTGGATATCGGTCGGTTGCCGGTTTATTAGGTATGGGTCAAGACTCTTGGTCGGTGGTCCGCAACCATCTGCTTAAAGAACTTGCCAATTTCTCAGAAGACTATATCAAGCTCTTTGGTGGCACGGAGAGATTTGAGGAATTAAGGATGTCACTACTTGTTGATGGGTTAACCAAGGTATGTAATTTATGAATTTGATTTTTAAGACTTTAGTTTGAAATTAAGTTTGACGTGTATATTTGTTTTATTCAGGTGACAACGGATAAGTGGATGGATATAATGAACATGGGACATGTCATTGCATCAAGGTATAACGTAATCATTGTATCCTTGTCTAAACAACAAAACATGACATTCTTTCCCCTTAGAAGTCAACCGCTGACAAATTCTTCATTGCATCGTATAATTTGTATTGGTCATGTGTATGATAATCATTTTGTTGAGGTACATTGTAGATATGAAGTGTTTTTTTTTATGATTATGAAATGAGTTTTGTAGGATTGAGTTAACATTTTTTTTGCATACACAACAGGTTTATTTAAAAGAACGTTGTCCCTTACCGCCTGTATCATTGTTATGGTCTAGCAATTGTCATCCGCAGGCGAAGTCATGGCCAAATCCATATATTAGCAGAATGCAGCATTACAAGAGCTTCGTGATGTTCAAGAGAGACTATGTTGACATAAATGATGATTGAACATGTAATTTATAAATGCCTGATCATTTTGAACATGTAATTTATTTGTTACGTCCACAACAAAATTATTACTTAATTCTAAAAAAACATGTATGATATATCGTTGTCTGACTTGACTACACATTATTGAAAACCGTGTATGATAAATTGTTGTCTGCATTAACATAAAGCGTGTGAAAGGACCTTGTACAACATGACTACACACATGCAGATCTGATGCAAGCTAAAGCATGTCATGTCATTCGTGTAGTTGACAACACATACAGAAAGCATGTGCATGCGTATTTTCAATCTTTAAAAAATGCAACACTAATATTAAAACTCATCTATATATATGGCACAACCTAACCTTGTAAGAAAGCACAAGTTTCAGTATCAACCCAAATCTTACAAAAAACTATGGCATTCTTGGGAGAGACAAGCAGTCAGACAGTTGTGAACTCCACATTAGGTTTTATTTTTCCAAATGGA
The DNA here is from genome assembly GCF_004193775.1 of Glycine soja. NCBI lineage: Eukaryota > Viridiplantae > Streptophyta > Magnoliopsida > Fabales > Fabaceae > Glycine > Glycine soja. Next base: position 25,125,060 of record NC_041020.1, read on the forward strand.
TCCATTGTTCACAACGACAGTGGTGTTTCCTTCCAAGCTTCCACTCCAGTTCCCATTCGAGTACCTAACGGGTGTGATTTTCAAACGTTAAAAACCAGAGCACACAATACCCTTAAGCTAACCGACAAGCAATTTTTGGATGAAATTTACTACCGGCAGCCTTTCACGTATGCAGGTAATCAATTTCGGTTTCAATGTATGCAATTGAAAGATGATGCTGATGTTAACACAATGTTAATGTGTAATCATGAATTTTCTTTTGTTGGTCCGATTGAGTTATTATGTAGCATTGCTAGAACCCCAGATGGTATTTTAAACTTACTTGAAACTACTATGACCCCTGCTCATGATGCCCTGCTATATTACAATGGGAGGTGGAACATGTCACGCCAAAATGAGTTTGTTGGTTACTCGTTCACAGGAAAAAATCCCAAAAACTTTGACATTCCCACCGGATGTACCATGGATGAACTGAAGGATTTGATCAAACAAGTTGCGCCTCGTGGGATTCCGCCTTATGGTGTTGATGAAACACAAATGGTAACGCGATTGTTTTTTCGGAAACCAAGTCACCATGAGTATTCAGAAAAAGTTATAAAATTTGAAATAATTGAACTCAAAACCAACGAGGACGTGATGAAGGTGCTCATTGAGTCTAACTACTGGAAAAAGATTGGGCCAATAGAAATTTTAGCTGTTTTCAGTAAACCTTTACCGCAAATGGAAGACGAGTTGCCCTTGTCGCAAAATTTGCATGAGTTAGTTAGTTGTAGTATTTGATGGAAATTTAATTTAGTTCGACTATGTTGAAGTTAATGTACTGTTTGAATTCATGGATTGCATAATCGTTTTCAATTACAAGAATCTCAACTAAAAAAATAGATTTCTATATATAACAAACTAATTAATAAATTGTTTTTCTTCTTACGGATCAAGGTGATCCGTACGTTGATTCGTAAGACACTTATGGATCAAGTTGATCCGTAAGTGTCTTACGAATCAAGTACGGATCACCTTGATCCGAAAGTCTCTTACGGATCAAGGTGATCCGTACGTTGATCCGTAAAACACTTACGGATCAAGTTGATTCGTAAGTGTCTTACGGATCAACGTACGGATCACCTTGATCCGTAAGAAGAAAAACAAGCAGAGACAATTTTGGCATTTGTCGCAACCTACCCTTTGGCGGGAGGGCGACGCGTGACTCGCGGGATGCGTGTTCCACGAAAGGAATACGCGCGGAGTCGCCACCAACGTTTATTTGAGGAAAACGTCGGAAAAACCGGAAAAGACGCGATCTACGAACTTTTAAGTGAAAGGTTCGGGAGTTGTATTTACGCACGGGGAAGGTATTAGCACCCCACACGTCCGTCCCAAGGGACGGCAGCCTTTAATCGAATGTGCAAACATGACTTTGATTTTTACGTTCCCTTTTATGTCCTTATATCCTTTATACCCTTTTTATATTTTTCCTTTTTTGTGGTCGACAAGGGTGTTTCCCTTTGCTCCTACGTATTCCTCAATTTGCGATGAGGAAATCAGACCTACGTAGTTCTTTCTTATCAAGTGATTCTTTTTTACTTTAAGAGGTGATCATTTTAAGGCGTTGGACCTTGAAAATGATCCATTTTACTTATTGAGAAATTGAAATGACAAACTTCAAAAAACCTATTTTTGTGGACGAGCTTGACTAGGCGAGTTGATTTTAGCCTTAGTTTCACCTTAGTTATTAGTCAATTCAATTAAGAATGAGAAATCCCAAAGGGAAAATGTCCGATTGATTTTCCGCTTTATTTTACTAAAAGGTATATTTTTTGTTATTATATTATTATTTTATCTCTTTTTGATTTCCAACGTGGTTACGGCACGACCGAACGGTCGGAATTCATTTTAACCGAAGTTAACGGATAATACAATTCAAACGTTCGGTGGAAATTTATTTTATTTTTAAGTTAAGCGAGAAATGACTTAAGTAAAATGGCTTAAGCACGTCAAGAGGGGGTATAAAAAGTAAATGAAACAAGAATAGAAATACACAAAACACAATGTGGACCACCATGGGTACATAGAATGAATCGAAAAGCTTGGTTCGAGGTACTTACCCGTTGAAGATCGAAGAACGATGAAGAACGAATGAAGAACGTCGAAGAACGGTCGAAACCTTTGCGAAATTCTTCACGGAAAACGTTACGGAAACGTTTCGGAAGCGCCTCGGCTTAGAAGTGCCTAAGGGGCTGAACCCTTTTCTTCTTCACTTCCTCCCCTATTTATAGCAAAATAGGGGAGATGGTTGCCACCCAGCTTGCCCAGGCGAGCTCAGCTCGCCCAGGCGAGCCAGGTTGCTTCCTCCAGAAGCAACAGCCTTCTGGAGGAATCTTCTGGAGGGCCCAAGTGGGCCTGGTTGCTATTTGCACCCCCATTTTTACTAAGTACACCCCCTGCCTTTTTTTTGGTGATTCTTTTTTCATAAAGTTACAGAAACTTACGAATTTCGTAACGATACTTGTTTTCTTTCCATAATGTTACGGAACCTTGCGGATTACATAATCATCCCCTTTTTGACCTACGGAATGTTACGGAACCTCACTAATTATGCAACGATGCTTCCATTTGATTTCCGGGGTGTCACGGAAACTTACGGATTGTGCATCAATATTTTCTTTTGTTTTTCGGCATGTCTCGGAATTTCAAAAATCGCCTAATGATGGGTGCCAAGCACCTCACAAGGACCAAACAAAGGTCGCATGTCATCAAGCAAAGGTCCCTGGACGAAATTAGGGTATGACAGTTGCCCCTCTTTACTTGTCTTTTATTAGAGATAAAAGGAAAGTAAAGATAAGACACTAATTTCGTTCCTCTCGATTGACGAGAGTCGCGGGTGACCATAAAATCTCCGCATGCAAATGACTTGTTGTTCCCGAGGGAACAAAAGGTGCAGAAGACGATGTCAGTCTCTGCATGCTATCAAGCGTTCTGTCTTACAGATAGCAAAAGAATGTTTATACGGATAACCACTCGGGTATTTCCGCCCGTCAGCGTGACTCAAAAGTCAGTATGACAGATCTTGTGAGTGCGGAAGATAATGTAAATCTCCGCGTGTCATCGGGCCCGCCGCCTCTGGATGACAAAGGGTGCAGAATGACCAAATTTTGTCTCTGCGCGCCATCGGACACGACTGTGTCTGAATGGCAAAGGGGTGCGGAATGACCAAATTTTGTCTCCGCATGTCATCGGGCCCGCCGCCTCTGGATGACAAAGGGTGCAGAATGACCAAAATTTGTCTCTGCACGCCATCGGACACGATTGTGTCTGAATGGCAAAGGGGTGCGGAATGACCAAATTTTGTCTCCGCATGTCATCGGGCCTGCCGCCTCTGGATGACAAAGGGTGCAGAATGACCAAATTTTGTCTCTGCGCGCCATCGGACACGACTGTGTCTGACTGGCAAAGGGGTGCGGAATGACCAAATTTTGTCTCCGCATGTCATCGGGCCCGCCGCCTCTGGATGACAAAGGGTGCAGAATGACCAAATTTTGTCTCTGCGCGCCATCGGACACGACTGTGTCTGAATGGCAAAGGGGTGCAGAATGACCAAATTTTGTCTCCGCATGTCATCGGGCCCGCCGCCTCTGGATGACAAAGGGTGCAGAATGACCAAATTTTGTCTCTGCGCGCCATCGGATACGATTGTGTCTGAATGGCAAAGGGGTGCGGAATGACCAAATTTTGTCTCCGCATGTCATCGGGCCCGCCGCCTCTGGATGACAAAGGGTGCAGAATGACCAAATTTTGTCTCTGCGCGCCATCAGACACGATTGTGTCTAAATGGCAAAGGGGTGCGGAATGACCAAATTTTGTCTCCGCATGTCATCGGGCCCGCCGCCTCTGGATGACAAAGGGTGCAGAATGACCAAATTTTGTCTATGCGCGCCATCGGACACGACTGTGTCTGAATGGCAAAGGGGTGCGGAATGACCAAATTTTGTCTCCGCATGTCATCGGGCCCACCACCTCTGGATGACAAAGGGTGCAGAATGACCAAATTTTGTCTCTGCGCGCCATCGGACACGACTGTGTCTGAATGGCAAAGGGGTGCGGAATGACCAAATTTTGTCTCCGCATGTCATCGGGCCCGCCGCCTCTGTATGACAAAGGGTGCAGAATGACCAAATTTTGTCTCTGCGCGCCATCGGACACGACTGTGTCTGAATGGCAAAGGGGTGAGGAATGACCAAATTTTGTCTCCGCATGTCATCGGGCCCGCCGCCTCTGGATGACAAAGGGTGCAGAATGACCAAATTTTGTCTCTGCGCGCCATCGGACACGACTGTGTCTGAATGGCAAAGGGGTGCGGAATGACCAAATTTTGTCTCCGCATGTCACATGACCTCAGGGTCAGTATGACAGATCTTGTGGGGCGGCCGACAAAAGCAAGGCTCTTGCTCCTACGTATCCTCCAATGAGGAACTCAGACCTACGTAGTTCTAGATAACTTGTGAGACTTGAAAAAGTCTCCACCGGAAGATGCTGACATCTCCGGAAAGGGCGCAGATGACCATACTGGCCTCTGCTCATCAATCACACTTGGGGTCACTGAATGACGAGGTGCGGATAACCGTAAGGTGTCTCCGCGGGCTACCAGCTCTTGGGTCATGACAACAAAAGGTGGTGTGGTCGACAAAAGCGAGGCTCTTGCTCCTACGTATCCTCCAACGAGGAACTCAGACCTACGTAGTTCTGGATAACTTGTGAGACTTAAAAAAGTCTTGGTGTTTTCTCCACTAAAATGCAAACATGCTTTAGTAAAGAGACAAATATTCCAACTGATTAGAGCAGCATATGCTTTTTTGAGTGAAAAACAATGCGTCTACCGGGGAAGGAGAGTCTGCTGATGAAACCCCCCATAACCATAAATGAGATTTTGGATGTTAGCATTTCGTTTCTAAATGACCATTTAGAGGAAACACTGGGTTCGACAAAAATAGAAGAAATCCACTCAAAGTGTATCAATCTCGCACAGGTAAGTTTTTTATCCTAATTCCGAACCATAGATATGTCACGACTTGACTTTGCGAATTATTTCCTATCAAATCAAAGATTACACGTGTGATCATGGATCAATAGGACTTCCCTTGGAAATGGGTTCTTTTGGTGGGTTTTCCGGTTTTTGAGTTTTTTTGGCTTTTTCCTTTTCTATTTTGGTTTAGTGTGGGGCGAAAAAGTCGCTAGCACACAAGATTTTGGTTGGCAATTAAAGGGAGAAGACCACTTTAGGTCATGGTTTCCTTTCCTTCTTTTCGTTCATTTGGTGACAATTCTGTATTGTTCAGATATTGTCCGGTCAAAAGACCTTTCTGCACATTTCTTCTATTTCTTTGATCAGGAACTTTCGTTCCTTCTTCTTCTTCCTTTTCTTCTTTTCTCCTTTTTTTTTTCTTTCTCCCATTCTTTGATTGGGAATTTTCTTTCTTTTCTTTTTGCTTTCTCCCACTCTTTGATTGGGAATTTCCTTTCTCTTCTTTTTGCTTTCTCTTTGATTGGAAATTTTCCTTCTTTTCTTTTTTGCTTCCGAGGGTAAGGATTGACATTCTCACCTTGGGTCAAGGTTTATGGTGAGTCAGGATTTTGGCTCAAGGCTTGTAGAATGGCTAGACATGATACATGTCAGGGTTTGGTTTGGTTCAAGGATAAAAGGGATGCCCCACATTATTTCCATGACACAAATGCAAAAATGATGATTTGGAAATTTTATGCAAAACTGGTCATGCATGCACCTATGCGGACACTCAAGTGTCAAATTTTTATGGTCATGTGATGCTAGGGCTCATGATTCATTTCCTCTATTTTTAGTCAACCCAATGTTTCCAAAATATGTTCTTTTATCAATTTGTGCATTCATCCGAGTCCATTTTGGGCGTCCGGGAAAATTTTCACGGCATTCACCCTTCAGGTGTATACACATTTTTTCAAAAACTAGTTATGATCAGTGAATTTTTTCAAAGAAAAGTTGGAAGTCATCTCTTTTCAAAAGCATGTTGGTTTTTCAGCTGGACAACTTATTTTTCTTTTTTCTCTCTTTTTTTTCATTTGTTCATTTCTTTTTCTCGTTTGTTTTTGTTTTTTTTTTCTTTTTTTTTTCATGGGGTATTTTGCTACCTAAACATGTGTATATTTTTGTGCGGTATTTTTGCTATATACATGCATATCCAAGGTATCTTTCTACCTAAACATACATATATATATTTTGTGAACTATTTTTGTTTACATACATGCATATCTAAGGTATCTTTCTACCTAAACATACATATATATATATTTTGTGAAGTATTTTTTGTTTACATACATGCATATCTAAGGTATCTTTCTACCTAAACATACATATATATATTTTGTGAAGTATTTTTTGTTACATACATGCATATCTAAGGTATCTTTCTACCTAAACATACATATATATATTTTGTGAGGTATGACTACCTTCCGAGCTTGTGCTCATTTTATTTAAATTCTTAGGATCATGAGCAACTAGGTGTGTCCCAATATGACTTGAGAAACAAAAGGTGATCAAATAGCAAGCAGAAATTTAAAAGGTACTAGGCTGCCTCCTAGTAGCGCTTCTTTAACGTCTTAAGCTGGACGCCTAATGATTTGTCGGTCATGACCTAGTACTTTGCTTACCTTTGGCTTTGGACTTGGTCGCCTATTGGTCGGCCATGTGTCATAGGCAACGCTCTAACCTTTTTATGGATGAGCAGAGGTGAACTCTAGAGGTGGTGGCGGTGTGTCTATTGCCTGCTACCGGCCATCCCAATGCTGCTGTGGTGTTTCGCCCTGCGCCTGCCTGGGGGCGCAGTACTTCTTGATGAAAGCTTGATTGGTGAGGGGGTCTGATGACTTTGCTGGGGGCGACAGACACTCCCTAGAACTGACAGAGACCCATATTTAGAGCTGGCAACTCCAAGACCCTGTTGGCCTTCTTCGGGTCCACTAGGTGTCTTGCGGGCACGATCCCTGCAAACAATAGATGACATCAGAAATCAGTTGGGGGAGGTGCATACTTACCTATGCCACGACGACATGAACTTGTTGGGGGGGGAACGGGCGCTCTGTAGGGCCGACAGAGGCCCGTAACCAGAGCTGGAAACCCCAGGGCCCTGTTGGACTTCTTCAGGTCCACTGGGTGTCTTTGTGGGTGCGATCCCTGTAAACAATAGATGGTATCAGAAATCAGTTGAACCATATGCATACTTACCCATGTCGGGACGACACAGACCAACTGATACTTTTGCAGGGGGAGATTGGCATTGCGGTTGCTGGGCAGAATGTTGCTAAGTAGCAATGTCATCTATATCTGTGTAAGAGTGGTCATGTTGGTGCGCATGATCCGCACTCGTCTCTTTGCAGCGGCACGGGTGAAATCTTGCCCCGGTATGCATAGTAGTTGTGTGATAGCCTCCCTCTCTTGTTGTGCTCGCACAGTTGGCCCTCCTCCAATATCAGGGGTGGCCCAGGAACCGTTAAAAGGAAACTACTGGCCCCTTAACCGGGAGTGCAAATCTCGGTTAAGCATATAAGGGCAGAGGACCTTAAATTATCTTAAGGTGTGGATATGGAGCCCACTGAAAGTGAGGACGCGTAGTCCTCTGATGGCGAGGGCATGTAGCCCTCTGATGGTGAGGACGTGTAGTCCTCTGAAGGTGAGGGCATGTAGCCCTATGATGGCGAGGACCTGTAGTCCTTTGATGGCGAGGGCCTGTAGTCCTCTAAAGGTGAGGGCATGTAGCCCTACGAAGGCGAGGACGTGCAGTCCTCTGATGGTGAGGGTGTGCAGCCCTCTGATGGTGAGGACGTGTAGTCCTCTGAAGGTGAGGGTAACTAGTACCCAAGGCGAGGGCGGGTAGCCCTCTGATGGTGAGGACGTGTAGTCCTCTCAAGGCGAGGACGTGTAGTCCTCTCAAGGTGATAGGTACAAGTACCCAAGGGTCCACCCTTATGAGAAAGCAAGAGATTGACTCATCGAGAGGGCCGGTCATCCCAAATCCATAAGATTTGGACATTAGATGTAGGAAATCTATGCAGTTAACATGATTTTTAGGGATGCAGATGCATGCAACCTTTGTCGTGAAATTTGGTAAATGCGGACCTCATATGAAACAATGAAATGTAATGGAAAGTTGTACAATGTTCATGACATTCTTTCCCTATTTTGTGATTTTGATTTTGATTTGATTTTTCTTGGAAAACACAAATTGACTGTCCTTTTGAAAGAGGTGATAATTCATGCAACCTCATCCTATCTTTTTGCAAACCTCTCCGGGAACTCCCTCAGAGTGTATGTTCTTTTTGATTTGACCATTTTGGAGTGACGGCAATGGAGCCATTTGATGTTTGATCAATCCATTGAAATCCTAGGGTTTGTCCCCCTTTTTTGTTAAAAACATCGATGGGTGAGAACTTTTGATCGGCCCCTATGTTCACTTGAGGCTCATGCACGGTGCCCCTCATTGCCCCAGTGTAAGGCTTTGAGGTACCAATCGTTGTCTTTCGTCATGACCTTGTAGTGAGGAAGAATGAAAGAAGCAGTTGATTCTTGCAAAATGAATTTTCCAAGGACGAGAAATATTTGAAGGATTTTTTGATGGATTAAGTCAAATGACTCCTATGTAGAAGCAAGATGTTTTGATGTTTTGATGATGCCGAAGGATCAAGTTCTTCTAAGTTTTATTCGAGACAAGAAATCAAGATATATGATCAAGTTGATCTCTAGAATCTTAGGAAAAAGTTTCCAAATTGAAAAACAAAAGGTTTGACCAAAGAATTCTATAATTTCAAATTGAGATTTGCTCTCTGGTAATCGATTACCAGCAGTTGAAAATGTTTTAGTTCAAATTTTTAAAACCTGTAATCGTTTACACAAGTCTTGTAATCGATTACCAGAGGGGATTTTCGGAAAATAATTTCCAAGAGTCACATCTATTCAAATGGTTTATGAATGGGCATCAAAGATGGCTTGGAAGCACGAATTTAAAGAGAGTTTTCATTGCCCACAAAGTTTATCCTCTCAAAAGATTAAGAGTTTTTCTGAACTGAACTGTCTTATCCTCTCAAAAAGATTCCTTGGTCAACCACTTGCATATTCAATAAGCAATTTTGATTGGTCTTCATTGTACCATCTATCCCTTTTAAGAGAGATTTCTTCTTCTTATTTCTGAAAAGGGATTAAGAGATCGTGGGTCTCTTGTTGTAGAGGATTCCTGAACACAAGGGAAAGGTTGTCCCTGTGTGGTTCAGACTTTGTAAAAGGAGTTTTACAAAGAGAGTGGAAAATCTCAAGTGGGTTGCTTGAGGACTGGACGTAGGCGCGGGAAGTGGCCGAACCAGTATCAATCAAGTTTGCATTCCTCTCTTCCTTTAAACTTCTTTTATTTATTGCTATTTATCTTTTGCTTTAAAGAAGTTTATTTTGAATTGTCTTTTGAGTAATTCATGTTAAGGGTGCATTGTTAATCCAAAAAGAAAGAGTGATAGTTCAATTGGGGAATAGTCTTTGCATCTTAATTCAACCCGCTTTTCTTAAGGTAACTGAGGCCATTTGTCCAACACCCTACTTCTCTCTAAAAAGACAAAATGAGGTCACATGAACGTCTATATTTTTACTTGAAAACACAGTCAATCAAATGCCTTTTTATTTTTTATTTTGAAACTTTTTTTTTTATTTTGAAACTTATTTGTTTTGAACTTTACTCGTTGTTTTACGGCACCCCCACCAACGTGCAAGACGAGTAATCTCTGATTGAACAGTCTTAGAAGTCAACACTCAGGAGCGCAGGTCGCTTGAGCAAACAGACCAATGGCTTGCACCCACATTCCAGTGAAAGTTGAATAAGCAAACATGCGTTTGTGAGAGGATGAGGGACAAAGATATCAACTTTATCCATTTCATTTAACATTGTAACTGTGGTTTACAATAATTGCATAAACTTGGAAATCCTGATGAGTCATTAGAGACACCTAACAACAACCTTCAAAATTGCCCCATGTGTGGCATCTCTTGTCAATGTCAGGATTTACACGCAATTCTCCTTAAATTTCAGCCAGCCCGCATCAATTAGACCTTGCACCTTATGCTTCAGAGCCCTACAATGCTCAATGGAATGCCCCGGGGCTCCTCCATGATAAGCACACGTTGCGTTCGAGTCGTATCCTTAGAAAAATGGAGGTTGAGGAACCTTGGTTGGGGTTATGGCTACCATTGAATTATCGAGTGGATATGGGATCAAGTTTAGCATATGACAACGGAATTTGGGGTGAACCCTACAGGCTTTTTGCTGCAAAATTCCTTTTTGTTGGTGTTTTTTGGTTTGTGCTAAAGGTGGCCTTTGTCATTGGAAGTGCGGTAGACATGCTTTATGGTTGATTTAGGGATGGTCTTTGTGGATAATTGGGTGGTGGGTAAGGAGGAGGTTTGTTATTGGCTGAGTAATGACATTGTTGGGTTGGTGGGAAACTTGGCCGTATAGGAATGGCAGTCACAGCATGGGTTTCTCCCTCTTTCTCACCCTCTTCATTTGCCCCAGTTTTCTCAGTCGTCCTAGTAGGATGATCAAATTTGCCTCTTTTCGGACCCACATTGATCCTTTCACTGGCGAAGACCAAATCTGCAAAGCTTTGAGGGTGCGTAGCCCACCATCTTTTCATAGTAGAGTACCGATAATGTGTCTACCATCACGATTATCATCTCCCTTTTGCACATGTTCTGTAGTTGCATCCTATCTGGAACCATATCAGAATAGTACTGATACTGCCTAACGAAGGCAACCATTAGGTCCTTCCAAGTATGGACTCGGGAAGGTTCCAAGTTAGTGTACCAGGTAACAGCTACCCCAGTAAGACTTTCTTGGAAGAAATGTATTAGCAGTTCCTCATCTTTGCGTATGCCCTTATCTTCCGACAATACATCTTTGGATGGTTCTTGGGGCAAGTAGTCCCCTTGTACTTGTCAAAGTCCAGCACCTTGAACTTGGGAGGGGTGATGATATTGGGTACTAGGAACAACTCTTCTAGGTTAGCAAAGGCATAATCTTTACCTCCTTCAATGGCCCTGAGCCTTTCCTCTTTCCCATTTCTGCCATAGCATGAGGGTTTTTTAACCGCTGTGGAATGTGAGGGTTGTGGTTGTGGGTGACACTGAGGGTCCTCCAAAGTGTTTTCAAAGGATATACCACCAATTGCTTGCCCTTCAGTGGCATATCCGGGCCAAGGCTCGAAGTCAACTAGATCGTGGTGGGGAATTTCATGTGTCTCCCCCATGGTTTGAGAGATATGTGCCTGATCAGATTGAGGTTATTGGTTCTCAATGAGTATCGGAGTGGAGTTATTGAGATTTTCATTGAGAGTGTATGCTACATTGGGTGGTGTATAGTTGGGAGGCAAGCCATATGATGGGAAGACGTGCTCATTTTGAATTTGCACATCATGGGGTCGTCCGTACTTCCCAAATCTTTGCCTACCATATTTGAGGTTGGATGATTCATTTGCTTGAGGCCAGATGGGAGCATCGGGTTCACCTTAGCGACAGCGCTAGTAGCGGCAACTATAACCGTATTGGCTTCCATTATCTTCTTCATGCTCATCATGGCCTCCATCATTGTGGCCATTTGCTCTTTCATGGCCTCCATGTCGGCCTTCATCTTCTCTTGCACCTCCTCTGCTTCACCCATTACTCTAGCTCTAGCACGAGTTCGGTAAGGGCGCCGTAAAGCGTGTCCTTTTCTTTTTGATAACAATGATTAAGTTCATTTTATTTTATTTTATTTTATTTTTCAAGGAAAGAATGCAATGAGCAATGCAACAAATGAAAAGCATGGATGTATGCGAATGATGTATAGTTGAAGTATTGCGAATTTTTACGCAGGATATGAGGTTGAATCAATTTAGATTTTCAACATGGTCCATGACATCTTTGTCAAGGTGAAACTGGAAGTAACAAGGACATCAACAATCCTAAATATGTTTGGTAGTAGACGAAGCAGTGATGTGACTCGATTCATCTTTTGCCCCAATTTTGCAAGACGGTTACTTCCATATTTCAACTTGACTTGATGAACCTTTTTGTAAAAGCATGAGCTTGGTTCAACCCTATAATCCAAGGAATGGCAATTCTGATCGCCAATACTTCAACAACATCTCATAGGGATGAATGACTCGGGCATACTTTAAGCTATGCATGAAAAATGTAATTATGAAATTGAGATGCCCGAAGAAACATCCTTCTTAGTTAACCATGCATTAGGTACCATGTTCAATTATTTTGTTTTGTTGTTGTGTGTTTTTTTTTTTTTTTTTGGAAATGGGTTTATGATCCCAACATGGTTGGCTCATGGTACCGAATATATGCAACCAAGAATGCATCATGAATTTTCATGCTTCCTTTTTTGTTTTTGTTTTGTAGAGGAAAATGCATGGATGACGCATGAGCAAACATGAAAACAAAAGGTATGCAGTTTGTAGAACAAAAAGTATGTTGAACGCATATGCATGATGATGCAATGACTCATGCAAAATGTGATGCTGGAATGTAGGAACGATATGTTCATTATGATGCCATGAAGAAATGCTTATGTCATGCATGATATGCATGCGTGCTAGAGATAAAATGCGGGAGTGATTTGATTCGCACTGATTTTTGGAGTAAAAACGTGGGATAAACTCATCTTATTCAAAAAGTTATAACTAGTCAAGATCTGAGCGACAATACAAACTTCCTAGCGGTTTCTAACCATATGGTTCCTTAAGTCTATCATATGCTGACAATAGCTGAGAAGTCCGTGGATCTCCTCGGGGGCGGAGTAGGTGTCCGCCACTGCTTTGGCCTTGGCTAGCAATCGGGGAAGTTCTTGACTCCTGTTCAAAGTAAGAGCAAATCGGTCTATCCACATGGTTGCCTCTTGGTGCAATGAATCAATTACCCTCTCCCTTGCTTCCCTTTCTGCTGATATCTTGGCGTACTCATCTTCTAGCCTTTGCTCGTGAGTCGCTGCTAGATTTAGCCTCTCTTTGCACTCATCGATGATGGCCCACATATTCCCTTCAGTCTCACTTTAACTGTTGGGACAAATTTCTTTTCGACCTAAGGCAAGCCTTTAGCTTGTCCTTCAAGATCATGCCTTTGACCCGTGATGATTCCTTTCACCTCTTCGGAGCTTGAGCTCACTATTGCTGCCCTATAAAGCCCCTCAAAACTTTGCTTTGGTCGTGTTCTTCCTTTCAGGCCTTCTTGGTTTCTCGTTCCAAGGCTTCAGCGGTGGCCATATTGACGTCCCTTAGTTCATCATACTCTTTTCAGACTTTGATGGCTATGGACTTGAACTTCTCTTTGACTACCCGGGCTCTTTCAAGCTCTGCCTTTAGGGCTTGTACCTCATCACTTTCTTCCGAAGCTTTAACCTCATCATCTCTCATAGTCTTTAGATTTGGGAGCCAATCCAATCCTTGTGTCCGGACTCTCAGTCACTTATGATAGCCGTCGATGCTCCCATTACTGCTTCCCCTAAGCTCTCTGTCCTTTCTTCATGCCGCATCCCATGCCTTGCGAACTCCTTGGAGTACCCTCGCGTTGTGGTCACTGAAACCCCGTGCGATGAAAGGCGTGATGCTTTCGTCTGATGGCACTCCTCTCATGGGGTAGCCAAGCTGTCTTATGGCGAGGACGAGATTATAATTAATACAACCCCTTGTTCCCATCAAGGGAACATTTGGACATCCTTCGCATGAAGATAGAATCCTGATTCTTCCTTCCTTCTAGCGAGGGAACCAATTAATAGACGCCCCTCCATGCTAGCCAAGAGTTGGTCCCAATTCGCCTTTCCTTTTTCGACGCACGAGCGGTGACCTTGTAGCGGATAGACGGGCCTACCTTCTTGGAGAAAAAGGTGTGAAACCAGCCACACATAGAGAGCCAGTGCACAACAAACAATTCTTGCGCCGCTCTTTTCACATCCCCAGTCGGACGTTCATACATGGCCAAAATGGCGACGACCGGGCTTTCCTTGCCATGATGAAAGGCGAGGAAAGCGTCAATCGCTGCTAGGTCCACTAACCCTTCCATATTTGGAAAGAGGACACCTTCAAAGATCAAAAGCGCCAAGATGTCAATAAAAGAAGCCCATTCGCCTTGATTTTGCCAAGGCCTTTGCCCTTTCCTCCAAACACTTCCTTGGTACTCCGACTACTCCATTTCTGTTTTGCTTTACACGGTCCAACTCTTGTGCTGATATTTTCACTACCTTGGCAACTCTTGTCGTGGAGGGATAGAACCCAGAGAAAAGATATGGCTTCCTTCCTCCCAGTGGGCATCCCAGGATTTCTTCAAACTCTTTCACAGTCGGCACTAGCTGGAAGTCCTCAAATGTGAAGCACCTTAGGGGCTGGTCATAATACTGGGAAAGGGATGAAATCGGTTCCATGGAGACTTCTACCCTAGCTAGGTCCCAAATCTTACCATAGGCTTTGCGGAAGGCTTGCCGTTGAAGTTGACCCATTAATTGCCCCAACTTTCATAAACTGGTGACCTCTAAGCTCTTGATTTTGACTTGATAGAACCTCTTTTTAAGCGAAGGCTTTTGACTTGATCCCATGTTTTACTAAAGTGAAATAAAATCTAGTGCGAATCAAAACTCCGACATCTATCATGGGTGGAATGGATGAATGCATGAAGAAATGCATATGACACAGATGCAATTTACGAATACGGGAGCCCGAGAAATTGTTTCCTTCTTGGATACAACGTTTGGGCAGCATGGCACCCAACGTATGTTTTTAAGAAGGCAACACGGACCCTCCGTCGGTTTGCTAAAGTGAGGGGATCAAAGACGAAACCCACGCATGATGCATATGCAAAAGACGCAATGCGGGAATGTACATAGTATGACAATGTTCACTGAACATAAGCAAAAGGGTATATGATACTTATGCATGGCAGTGTGAAAAATGGCACGCAATGTGTTTGCTCCGTGCCCCTATTTAAGGGACCTATAAGGGAGAGAACTAACTAGGCTTTTAGCAATAATCCCCAAGGTAGTCATATCTCTCTTGATGGTTTCTAGAGGTATCATCCCCTTTGAAGAACATATTGCAGCAGTAGGGACTAATAGCAACAATAAGTTTTCAAAGAGAAAAGCTCTAGATGAGGGTTCACTGTAATCAAGCAAGTCGGAGACCTAGCATGATCACAGATTCACCTCCACTCCTTATGTTCCCATGAACCCGGGTATAGGGCCCTTTTTCACTCACAGTGTGTGCAAGTAGTGTTGGTGTTTGTGTGCATCAAATGAATAAATATTTACTTCATGCATACATTTTAAAACGCACTAAAAGCAACAAAGAGTTTATATACACAAGAACATAATGAAGGGAAACCAACAAAGGGACAAGTCGCGGTAAAACATTGCACAAGATTAAATGGCCTAACTCTCTAAAAACAGTCCCCAGTGGAGTCGCCAACTGTCGCAACCTACCCTTCGGCGGGAGGGCGACGCGTGACTCGCGGGATGCGTGTTCCACGAAAGGAATACGCGCGGAGTCGCCACCAACGTTTATTTGAGGAAAACGTCGGAAAAACCGGAAAAGACGCGATCTACGAACTTTTAAGTGAAAGGTTCGGGAGTTGTATTTACGCACGGGGAAGGTATTAGCACCCCACACGTCCGTCCCAAGGGACGACAGCCTTTAATCGAATGTGCAAACATGACTTTGATTTTTACGTTCCCTTTTATGTCCTTATATCCTTTATACCCTTTTTATATTTTTCCTTTTTTGTGGTCGACAAGGGTGTTTCCCTTTGTTCCTACGTATTCCTCAATTTGCGATGAGGAAATCAGACCTACGTAGTTCTTTCTTATCAAATGATTCTTTTTTACTTTAAGAGGTGATCATTTTAAGGCGTTGGACCTTGAAAATGATCCATTTTACTTAGTGAGAAATTGAAATGACAAACTTCAAAAAACCTATTTTTGTGGACGAGCTTGACTAGGCGAGTTGATTTTAGCCTTAGTTTCACCTTAGTTATTAGTCAATTCAATTAAGAATGAGAAATCCCAAAGAGAAAATGTCTGATTGATTTTCCGCTTTATTTTACTAAAAGGTATATTTTTTGTTATTATATTATTATTTTATCTCTTTTTGATTTCCAACATGGTTACGGCACGACCGAACGGTCGGAATTCATTTTAACCGAAGTTAACGGATAATACAATTCAAACGTTCGGTGGAAATTTATTTTATTTTTAAGTTAAGCGAGAAATGACTTAAGTAAAATGGCTTAAGCACGTCAAGAGGGGGTATAAAAAGTAAATGAAACAAGAATAGAAATACACAAAACACAATGTGGACCACCATGGGTACATAGAATGAATCGAAAAGCTTGGTTCGAGGTACTTACCCATTGAAGATCGAAGAACGATGAAGAACGAATGAAGAATGTCGAAGAACGGTCGAAACCTTTGCGAAATTCTTCACGGAAAACGTTACGGAAACGTTTTGGAAGCGCCTCGGCTTAGATTTTCTTCACGGAAACAATTTTTCCAAGCAAATTCGAAAGAGAGAGAAGTGCCTAAGGGGCTGAACCCTTTTCTTCTTCACTTCCTCCCCTATTTATAGCAAAATAGGGGAGATGGTTGCCGCCCAGCTTGCCCAGGCGAGCTCAGCTCGCCCAGGCGAGCCAGGTTGCTTCCTCCAGAAGCAACAGCCTTCTGGAGGAATCTTCTGGAGGGCCCAAGTGGGCCTGGTTGCTATTTGCACCCCCATTTTTACTAAGTACACCCCCTGCCTTTTTTTTGGTGATTCTTTTTTCGTAAAGTTACAGAAACTTACGAATTTCGTAACGATACTTGTTTTCTTTCCATAATGTTACGGAACTTTGCGGATTACATAATCATCCCCTTTTTGACCTACGGAATGTTACGGAACCTCACTAATTATGCAACGATGCTTCCATTTGATTTCCGGGGTGTCACGGAAACTTACGGATTGTGCATCAATATTTTCTTTTGTTTTTCGGCATGTCCCGGAATTTCACAAATCGCCTAATGATGGGTGCCAAGCACCTCACAAGGACCAAACAAAGGTCGCATGTCATCAAGCAAAGGTCCCCGGACGAAATTAGGGTATGACAGCATTTAATAGCTTTGCTGGGTGCACCAGCAATAATGCTGGGTGCACCTAACAACACTCTAATCTTGGTTGGTAAATATTATTGGCCCCTACCTAGAGGGGAAAAGTCCCTTTTATCCCCATTTAAAATTTTTAACCCCTCCTTCTTCCTCAACCCTATCTCGCGTCGTCTTCCTGACACCTAGGGGTGTTTATTACCGAACCAAACCGTTTGTATACTGTCAAACTGACCCCAAAAATTCGAAAAACAGCTTAAATAGAAAAAAACCTAAAAAATTGCATACTTTTTAAAGTTTGGTTTGGTTTTTGAATCTTATTATAATAAACTGAACTAAACTGAAAAAATCGCATATTATAATTATATTAATTTTTATTGTAATAATTAATAATAAGTATAAAATAATTTATTAATTTTCCTTTGCTTTATAATTAAGATGTATATTTAATTTTTTATGATAAAAAAGATGTACTAATTTAAAAAATTGTGTTAAATATCAAGTAAACACAAATCACTATGATGTTACAAAAAGAGTTGGTAATATCTTTTTATATTGATGCTAAATAGAAGTGAAAATAATAATTTTAACTAAAATATGTTAAACAAAATATAATAAAATAATTTTTAAAAAATAATATAGCATAATAATTATGCAAGTTTAGTTGATAGATTTTAAATAATGATAATAGATTAAAAAAATAAAAATTGTCAAACCGAATTGAATCAAACCGCAAAAAGACTGGTTTAGTTTGGATTTAGTCTTATATTTAAAAAAAATCAAATTGAATTGCATCTTTATTTTGCGCTTGTTTTGGATGACTTTTTTTTTTTTTTTTTTATCTAAAAATCAAACCAAACTACACTGCAAAAACCCCTACTAGCACCCCCTTCCCCTTCCTCGTGCTCCAACCCTATCCCTAACCACGACAAACACTCCCACCTCCTCCCCAACCTTCCCTTCTCCTTTCTTCGCGCAACCCTTCCCTTCCCCAACCCTATGGCAATTTTTCCATTTTTTTTCTAGCTTGTTTCATCCAACGAAATAGCGATTTTTTATTTATTTATTTTTAAAAAGAGTAATGGAATCGCGATTCCATTAGTTTTATTTTGTTTTGAAGATCGCAATGGAGGTCTTAATGTTTTTATTTTATTATTTTTATTAAGAGTAATTTTTTTCTTTTTTTAATTAATAGTTTAATTGTTTCTTCTTTAATTTCAGATGGCTCGGACCAAATATACTTTGTATATTGTTGCATGCGATCCCTCTCATTAGGGCCTGGGCCCCTCACATGACGGGGATCATGTTGAAGAGAGGCATCGAAGGCTGACTGCGTTAGCATGCGATCGACAATAGCAGCTAGCAAAGCCACAGGCAGAGGCATGTCCAGCTAGTAGGATTGGTTGACCTCCATTTAGAGGAGTTAATTTGTCATTGAATTAATATTATAGGGACCATTGTGTTGGTCATGTACGGATCCGACAGGCGTGGCCAGAGCTGAAGCTAATTAGTCATAGTGCCCAGGTCTTAACACTCCCTACTAAGCCAATGATGACGGCTTACGTGGAGCGATCTAGGTTAGTAAGTCTAGTTATGACGCGATACCCTCCTACAAACAAGAGCTTCGTGAATGCCTTTGTGGAAAGATGGCATTAGGAGACGTCATCCTTCCACTTGCTCGTCGAAGAGATGACCATCACTTTAGATGATGTGTCTTGTCTCCTACATCTGCTTATCTACCTATGATAGACAAGTCCATTGATCATGTCCCTTCCACCTTCGATAAAGAGACCATGAAGATTCTGCTAATGACTTGCCTTGGCATTTTGACAAAGGAAAAGGCTATAGTGGCGGTAGCCGTAGGTGCTACGGTGAAGTTGACGTGGTTGGTAGAGTTGTATCATTGGTACGTCGAGTCAAGGTCATTCGTGTAGGCTACGAAAAGTTATCTTTTGCACTTGGTTAACAGTAGATATTTGTCGACAAGTCATCAACTCACGTCCATGTCGCGTACCTCCTTTACCTCAGTAACTTGGATGATTGCCATGAGTATGCGTGGGGAATCGCTGCATTGGTGTACTATACGACCATCTCTTCTATGTCAGCCAGTACACCAGCAAGCAAGTTATAGGTTGTGACATTACTCATGGTATGTAAATTATTTTAGTATTGTGAGGAGGAAGATCAATTTTATGTGCCTACAAGAAACTAAGTGGACAGGTGAAAAAGCGAAAGAATTAGACAACTCGGGATTTAAGCTGTGGTATACCGGAAAAATCAGATCAAGAAATGGGGTAGGGATTATTGTGGACAAGGAGTGGAAGAAGGATGTCGTGGATGTAAGAAGAGTAGGAGATCGTATCATAGTCTTAAAATTGGTAGTGGGACAGGACACCTTTAATGTTATTAGTGGGTACGCACCTCAGGTTGGGTTAGCAGAACACTTTAAGGTAAAATTTTGGGAGGATCTAGAAGGGGTACTTCAGGATATACCCCAAGGAGAGAAAGTTTTCCTAGGAGGGGATCTCAATGGACATGTAGGTAGCGTGGCTAGAGGTTTTGAGGGGGTGCATGGGGGTTTTGGCCTAGGGGAGATGAATGGGGAGGGTAAATCCATCTTGGAGTTTTTGGAGGCTTTGGATCTTTCTATAGCCAATACATGGTTTAAGAAAAGAGAGGAACATCTTATCACTTACAAAAGTGGAGGGACATGTTCTCAGATAGATTTCTTCCTTATCAGGAAGTCTGATAGGAAGTATTGCTTGAACTGTAAAGTTATCCCGGGAGAGAGCTTGACTACCCAACATAGAGTTTTGGTTATGGATGTAAGAATTAGAGATAGGGCAAAGAGAAGAAGTCCTCTGGTAGCACCAAGGATCAAATGGTGGCACTTGAAGGGTGAGAAACAAGGAATCTTCCAACAAAAGATATGGGAGGGTTGGTGTGGACAATCACAAGGAAGTGCAAATGATATGTGGAACAAGATGTCCCAAGAGATTACTAAAGTGGCTAAAGAGACGTTGGGTGAATCTAGAGGTTTTGGACCTAGGGGTAAAGAATCGTGGTGGTGGAATGAAAATGTTCAGAGCAAAGTTAGAGTAAAAAAGGAGTGTTTCAAGGAGTGGTCTAGGTGTAGAAATTCTGAAACTTGGGATAAGTATAAGATAGCTAGAAATGAAACCAAAAAGGCGGTGAGTGAGGCAAGAGCCCAAGCTTTTGACGGACTATACCAAGCTCTAGGAACCAGGGACGGAGAAAGATCTATATATAGGCTTGCTAAGGGTAGAGAGAGGAAGACTAGAGATTTGGATCAAGTAAAGTGTGTTAAGGATGAAGAAGGCAAAGTCTTAGTGCATGAAAAGGATATCAAGGAAAGGTGGAAGGCGTATTTCCACAACTTATTTAATGATGGATATGGATATGACTCTAGCAGTCTAGACACAAGAGAAGAGGACCGGAACTATAAGTACTATCGTCGGATTCAGAAACAGGAAGTAAAGGAAGCGTTGAAAAGAATGAGTAATGGTAAGGCGGTGGGGCCAGACAACATACCTATTGAAGTGTGGAAAACTCTTGGAGATAGAGGTCTTGAGTGGCTCACCGAACTCTTTAACGAAATTATGAGGTCAAAACGCATGCCGGAGGAATGGAGGAGAAGCACGTTAGTGCCAATCTATAAGAACAAGGGGGATATACAAAATTGTGCAAATTATAGGGGAATCAAGCTCATGAGTCATACCATGAAATTATGGGAAAGAGTGATCGAACGGAGATTAAGAAAGGAGACTCAAGTTACTGAGAATCAATTTGGTTTCATGCCGGGAAGGTCGACCATGGAAGCGATTTATTTATTACGGCGGGTGATGGAGCAATATCGCATGGCCCAACAAGACTTGCACTTGATTTTTATTGACTTGGAGAAAGCGTATGATAGAGTGCCTAGAGAGATTTTGTGGAAAGCTCTAGAGAAGAAAGGGGTTAGGGTTGCATATATTCGAGCTATCCAAGATATGTATGATAGGGTATCGACTAGTGTTAGGACACAGGGTGGAGAGTCAGACGATTTTCCCATCACAATTGGTTTACATCAAGGGTCAACCCTTAGCCCCTACCTTTTTACCTTAATTCTGGATGTCCTCACGGAACAAATCCAAGAGATAGCGTCGAGATGCATGCTTTTTGCAGATGACATAGTCCTCCTTGGAGAGTCGAGGGAGGAGTTGAATGAGAGGTTGGAAACTTGGAGACGAGCTCTAGAAACACATGGCTTTCGCCTAAGCAGAAGCAAATCGGAGTATATGGAATGTAAGTTCAACAAAAGAAGGAGGGTTTCTAACTCAGAGGTGAAAATAGGAGACCATATTATCCCTCAAGTCACACGGTTTAAATATCTTGGGTCTGTAATACAGGATGATGGGGAAATTGAAGGGGATGTGAATCATCGCATTCAAGCAGGATGGATGAAATGGAGAAAAGCATCGGGGGTGTTATGTGATGCAAAGGTACCGATCAAGCTAAAGGGAAAGTTTTATCGGACTGCGGTAAGACTGGCGATTTTGTACGGAACAGAATGTTGGGTGGTCAAGAGCCAACATGAGAATAAAGTAGGTGTAGCGGAGATGAGGATGTTGCGGTGGATGTGTGGTAAGACTCGACAGGATAAAATTAGAAACGAAGCTATTAGAGAGAGGGTTGGAGTAGCGCCTATTGTAGAGAAGATGGTGGAAAATAGACTTAGGTGGTTTGGGCATGTAGAGAGAAGACCGGTAGACTCTGTAGTGAGGAGAGTAGACCAGATGGAGAGAAGACAAACAATTCGAGGCAGAGGAAGACCCAAAAAGACTATAAGAGAGGTTATCAAAAAGGATCTCGAAATTAATGGTTTGGATAGAAGTATGGTACTTGATAGAACATTATGGCGGAAGTTGATCCATGTAGCCGACCCCACCTAGTGGGATAAGGCGTTGTTGTTGTTGTTGTATTGTTATTATTTGTATTATTATTATTATTTTCTTTATTGTTGTAATTAATTTTTTTGTCAATATTTTTTACAGTCATGGATGTTTGCGCATCTTCCCAGTGTTGGCTATTCCGAGGGTGGGACCGGTGCTCTAGATGATCTAGTAGCCAACAAGAGGTTCCAAGTTTTGCCCTTCTGATCAGGGAGAAGCAAGATGAGCTTGAGTTGTAGATGGATGTTGTCATCTGGTGTCCTTATGAGTGCCATAAGGGGTGTTAGGCCTTTCCCACAGTAGGCCATTTTCTCTAGCTTCATTAGATGCGAGATTGACATGTGGCCTTATCGCCTGGAGAGGGTATTGAGGTAGTTCTGCCATGTATAAATGATTTCATGCCTTCCACCTCCTTGTCCTAGGTATCAACTTTGTGATAAGGCGTGGGTGGAGTCGCAACCAACAACTTGTCATTCCTCTAGGTGATGTTGTGTCTCTTAGGGGTCCTTGGGCTTGCACATCTGACTATTTACCTTGGTTTTACAAGGTTTCCCACCCCTATGTCAATCCTCCAAGGATGGATAGCCACCACGTCCTCCTGTATGTTTACCACCCATCCTAATAGAGCTACTGCCCGGGCAACCACTAGTAGACTATGTATCTGGTCAAGACTACTCTTGACAGGTAAATCAAATTGGATTTTGTTAATTTTTTCCCGTAAATTGTCACTTCAAAAATAGATACTAATTGAAATTGTTCTTGCAGGATTGATTCTGGATGGCATCAAGCACTATGCAAAGCTTGTTGGACCTTAGAGTTGTGCCAGAGAGCATGAGTCATCATCAGACTATAAAACAAGCTTTGCAATTGTTGCAGGAGGGCTTCGAAGCTTGGTGTAACTCAGAAAGGCAAAGGAAAAGGGCTGCCTAGGCCAAGGACAAGGATGGTGACAAGGGTGACAAGATGGGTGGCAGAGGCGGATGATTTCATTATTATTTTTACATGTAGTATGGAAAATTTTTTGTTGTTTTGACATATTTTTTTAGTTGATGGTATGTTTGATTTACTTATTTTTTGTGTTCGTCAACTATTTAAACAACACATGCTTAGTACTTAGTAGTAACAACAATGTTTTCTTCAATTGATTCATAAAACAAACATTTAGGTAAACAACAACTAAAGAAACACTTATAATACATACTTTTCCTAAAAATAAAATAAATAAACACAATACTATTTTGATAAAGTAAAAACATGACTACATAGATTTAACACACATTAGAGCAATGATCTCATTAGCAGATCTTGATTTCCTTGGTTTGCGTGATTGGGCAAGGGTTTCATCTAGAAATCGGCCAAAATTTGCTTTCAACTCAGTCAGACCTTTGCTACTAACTTTCGAAAAGATAAATGAACATTTTTCCCTCACCATTGTCATGTTTAAGCTCTATATACTTGTATTCAACACAACCATCACCTACATAAACTAGTTGACGGTAGAAAAGATCAAGTAAAATTCTATAACCTCCGATGGCATCCATAATTGTTTTCCTTAAAGAATCTAGCGACATATCCTCACTTATTGTGATGACATTAGGACCACTAGGACATTCAAACAATATTCCTTCAGATGATGAAATCATGTCACCTTCACAATACACAACAACATATACACTCTCCATGTTTCCAACTTGAATACCAAGCAGATGTTGAGTTTCATTAAGCCCTTACTACTATTTATATTAGATTATTTATTGTTCTCTCATGACCCATACCATACCAGCAATTGAAATCACACCAAAAATATAAACGGTTTAGATTGTGTCTATATTTAATATGGTTGGTATGCGTATAAGGAAAAGGAGTGTTCGATAAATATGTCTCAAAAAAAGTTGTGTTCAGTCAATATGTCTCAGAAAAAGTTGTCTTAGTCAACAAATGCAACATTGTTATGACACCCTCTACCCTGACATACATATAAATAAGAAAAACATATACAAATGTGGAATTAACTAAAATGATTTTATTTTAAGCATAAAAGAAATCATGTGGGTAAAAGGGTCACATTCACTTTACTATTACCAAATAAAACTTATTAAAAACATATCCAGCTTAGAACAAAGCCATCAAAGTTTACAAAAGAAATCTTGTTAACCCGTGGAATAAAATAAAGTAAAATAACATCATGCAATTGAAATAAAAACTCATGCCCCAATGTCACATATTATCAAAGCATTGTGTCCCAGTGTCTTCTAGCACGAGGTTCTTTAAAGTCATCCACCTAATCATCTGCTCCCACAAACACAGGGTTTGAGATCATCTTAGGATCCAAACAAAAACAACACACAGGGAGTGAGTTATCACATTTCTAAATAAAATACAGATAAACAAAGACATAATCAATATAAATTATAGAAGTATTTATAACATAGCTCAACTTAATACAATCCATGTTACTTCACCACTTTATTGTAGAAGCAAGCTTCATGATGAATCAAGATTGATTCAAAGAGTTTTGATGATAACAAAGATGATGACAAAAAGCTCAAAAGTCAAGAACACTTCATGATAACAAAGATGATGATCTCAAGAATCAAAGAATGAGTTCAAGATTGAATCAAGTACACTTCAAGGATCAAGAGGAAAGTTGAATTCAAGAATCAAGAATCAAGTTTTAAGATTCAAGACTCAAGATTCAAGAATCAAGAGAAGACTCAATCAAGATAAGTATTAAAAAGTTTTTTTCAAAAACTGAGTAGCACATGAATTTTTCTCAAAAACCTTTTACCAAAGAGTTTTTACTCTCTGGTAATCGATTACCAGATTATTGTAATCGATTACCAGTAGAAAAATGGTTTTCAAAAAACTTTCAAACTGAATTTACAACGTTCCAATTAATTTCAAAATGATGTAATCGATTACAAGTATTTGGTAATCGATTACCAGTGTGTTTGAACGTTGAAATTCAAATTTAATTGTGAAGGGTCACATCCTTTCACAAAAAAGCTTTGTGTAATCGATTATACTGATTTGGTAATCGATTACCAGTGATAGTTTCGGAACAAAATCAAAAGATGTAACTCTTCCAATAGTTTTCAAGTTTTTCTAAAAGTTATAACTTTTCCAAATGGTTTTTAAGTTTTTCTAAAGGTTATAACTCTTCTAATGGTCTCTTGACTAGACTTGAAGAGTCTATAAAAGCAAGACTTTGATTTTCATTTTAGACATTTCATTCTTTAGACAAAAAACTTTTGCCAATTGATTTCTGAATCTCTTTGAACTCCTTCTTCTTCTTCCTTTGCCAAAAGCTTTCTAAAGTTTTATGGTTTTCCAAACCTTGAAAACAAAACTTGTGCTATTCATCTTTTTCATTCCCTTCTCCCTTTGCCAAAAAGAATTCGCCAAGGACTAACCGCCTGAATTCTTTTTGTGTCTCTCTTCTCCCTTCTCCAAAAGAATGAAGGACTAACCGCCTAAATTCTTTTGTGTCTCCCTTGTCAAAGAATTCAAAACGACACAGTCTGAGAATTCTTTTGATTCTTCCCTTTCCCATATACAAAAGATTTCAAAGGACTAACTGCCTAAGAATTCTTTTGTATCCCCATTCACAAAGTTTCAAAGGTTTAACCGCCTGAGAACTTTGTCTTAACCATTTGAAGGGTACATCCTTTGTGGTACAAGTAGAGGGTACATCTACTTGGGTTGTTGACTGAGAACAAGAGAGGGTGCATCTCTTGTGGATCAGTTCTAGTGGAGGGTACATCCACTAGGTTGTTCAAAGAGAACAAGGGAGGGTACATCTACTAGGTTGTTCAAAGAGAACAAGGGAGGGTACATCCCTTGTGGATCTTTGCTTGTAAAAGGATTTTTACAAGGTTGAAAAGAAATCTCAAGGACCGCAGGTCGCTTGGGGACTGGATGTAGGCACGGGTTGTTGCCAAACCAGTATAAAAACTCTTGTGTGTTTGTCTCCTTCTTCCCTACTCTTTTAATTTCCGCTATGCACTTTAATTCCCGCTTTTACTTTTGGTTAAGTTTCTTTTCTGTCCTTCATTTACTTAACAACATAGTAAAAGCTTTAGAAGAGTAAATTTTTAATTAGTAAAGGTTTAGGAATAATTAATTCAACCCCCCCTTCTTAATTATTATGAGGCCACTTGATCCAACATTTATCATTTAAAATTCATTTTTCAATCACTAATCACGTTACACATGAATCATACACTCGAGTCAACACGTAACAAAACTCATCAATTCCATAATAAACAATTCACATGCGTTATTCAACAATTATACTAAGACTCAAGCCTATATGCAATGTGGTATCATGTTAGTGAAAAACAGCACCAGGGCGCTTAGGAGTACATAACAAGACATACCACACAATTGGTATGTCAGGTTATTCTCACTAAGTAAAATCATAAGGTGACTAGTTAGGGTCACTCTTTTTTGTGAGAATGCTCCAACCATATGGGATCAACATAGGATGAAAGGAGCACTCAAACCGAGTGTATTTACTCCCAAGGCCTAGTTTTTGAAGAATCCGTTAGGGCCTCACCTTCTTGATTCACGTCCAACCCCTAAAACAACTTTTGCATACAGACACTGTTCATGAATTATACAATATTCACAACCTCACACTTGTTTTCAAACACATTTAACACATTGCGCTACAATTTAACACTCCAGGTTCCTAACTTGGAACCCTACACTTTTCTTAAGGTAAACACCAATCAGGTTATTTTATAATTCACAACTCACAACACAAGTAATTGTCACATCAAGTATTAACCATACATTTATTCACAACCATATTCCACAATTTAACATCTCACAATGTCACAATCCACCATCACATGTTTACGTGTATTTCGCAAATTAACACATGTTCAACTTTGCACTTATACTCAATCTCAATAACAATGTTATAATCTCAAAGCAACATGTTATCTCACAATTCATCACATATTCAATTTATCACTTATACACAATTTTGATCACAATTTCATGATCCCAATATAATAATTTATCACATTAATCTAGTAAATCTTATCCAAAACACAAACAAATTATACAAAAATGTTTCTCACAACATGAGAAGTAAAAACCCTCAAACAATTTCACATAGTCATACAGGAAGAATTACAATACAATAAATATCCCAAAACAAACCCCAATTTGATCCTCTAAGGATTCCTACACATGTTCATTCTAACCCGAATTGCGATAAACTCATCCCTTACCTCTAAGCAGGCTCACGTGTGTAGTCCGACAGTGATAGGGGCATCTCTAGCGGTTTCCCAAGATTCCCCAAGCTTTTCCTCTAGTTGCTCTGCTAGGGTTTCCAAGCGTTAGAGAGAAGGAGAAGGGATTAAAACTCCATTTCAATATCCCTGTGCGAGGGGAATTGCTCTCACCACAAACATTATTTTTCAAATTCCAATGGTGGGGATGTGAGAAATGCATTCGAACCTGGTGTCCAAATTTCACAATGATTCAACGGTTAACGAGTCTGAGATCGTAATTTTACTAGGATACATGCAATGGACATTATTCTCACCACAAAATTTTTTTCGAAAATCCCAACGGTGGATATGTGAAACTATAAGTTCCAAACTTATTGTTCAAATTTCATGACGATCCAATGGTTAACAAGTTCGAGATCATCATTTTGATGAGATAGATTTGGGTGTATGCGGGAAAAAGAGAGGGTTTTGGGAGAGGAAGAAGGAAAAACGAAATTGAAAGGAAGCGAAAACATAAATATGTATCGTTAATCTAAAAACTAACCTAGTATGTCTCTATTTGTAACTAGGGTACTCAGTACCTATTATTTACTCTATTTTTCTTTATTTGATCATTTGATTAAAAGAAACTCTATTTTATCATTTTTTTTTCTAAGGACATATATTTCTTTTATTTGCCTTAAAACTATTATTTTAATTAATAAAATTATTTCTTCTTATTTATTTAATTATAAAAACTTCATTATTTTTCTAAAACTCTATTTATTTTTAAATAAAATCCTTTTTAATTTATTTTAGGAAAAAATGGGGTGTTACAATCGCAGTGTTCAATCAATAAAAAACACATTTAAAGAAAATGTTCGTTCTTTGAGGGGTGCATAGATTGGCCAAAAGGTCTGAAAAAGAACATTGTTTTTGGGGGAATGATACCTGTTGTACCAGATTCAAAAGAAGAATGCACCGTTCAAAGCAAAGGCAATATAACAAGATGTTTTTCTTCTTTTTTTTCATTAAAAAAAACAAATAGGAATCAATATTCCGTTGTTGATAAATTTTTTTTATCACAATGAAATCGAGACTCCGTTGTGATATTGAAAAGTAACACAACAAAATTTTCATTATGTTTGTGTTAAGGGAGTGCCAAAAAAATAACAACGAAATCATGATTTCATTGTTAAGTTTGGGATAGGAAAAAATATACAACGAAAACATGATTTCATTGCATACATATACAATGGAATCATGATTCGTTATAATAAGGGGGGCAAAAATTGATTTCCAACAAAATCATGATTTCATGGGGAGGGTATTTCTAGAATAAAAATCTCAACCCCTTGGTAGGGAACAAGAACAATTTGCATGGGACAAATACTAACTCCCATCTTGGTTTAAGTAGCTCAAGTGGAGTAGTGGGTCCTATGTCCAAAGCAACTAGAAGGCTCTTCGAATTTGGAGGTTCTCCCATGAGTTGGGGGCAAGATTATCAAACTTTGGAGTCTATGTAGACTCGTGGGAGTTTCATGGACTCAACTCATGGATTCATATAAAAATAATAACAAAATACATTTAAATAACATACCAATTAAATATTTTAACAATAATAAAGCAAAATAGTAAACCATGAATCCACAATAATTAATAACCAAGTCTAGTCATGCATCACTACTAGATAATAACTTGTGGAGGTGATAGTAGTGACAAAGCATTTCCATCAAGGCTTTGATGTTGTTGGAGAACAAGGATTTTGGTGTTGTTAGAGGTGAGGATTCTTTGATTCAGGAACAACACAACAAATGAAGGTATATTGAACCCAAAATGCATAAAAAGCAACCCAAAGCAATTGCCTTATGCTATAGACCTAAATTCCACTAAGGCCCATTTGACACATAGGCCTAACAAGCTAAACACAAAGTTACGTAAATATAAATAAAAAAGTCTAACAAAGGCCTAACACCAAAATTACACAATTCCCTAATCTACTATTTGACTCCAACGTAGCCTCAAGCCTCCTTTTTTAGACCTTTATCATTCCTTCCTTCTTGAAAGAAATTTGTCCTTGAATTTATCACTTGATTATCTACATAAACAATAACACACATTAGAATTTATTGAAAATTGCATTAAGAAAATCCTACCTCCTTAATCCCTTAAAAAGGAAAATCTCTTATTATTGAAGTACTTTTTCACTAATCCTCCTAGGTCAAAGAGAAACCTAAAGAAGTTGTCACATATCATTTTCAATGTAACATATGGCTCATGAAACAATATCCTAAACATAACATTTTCAACTTTAATGCTCCTACCATACATCTTATGTACATTTACTCTCTTGTGAGGCCTTAAGTAATGCTTATTCAATGATGCAAGCTCTTTTGAAAATTTAATGTATCAAATATACTTTTATCATGAGCTTTTTTTTTATCTAAAGAATCATGTACTAACATCGTTCTCCCCCTTTTTGATGATGACAAACAAATACCGATTTAAAAGTTGAAGCCAAACTTATGAGATATATCAGTTAAGAGCAGTCATGGTCTTATCAAATGCAAAAGAAAATATAATAAAAGAAACACGTATCAACATAATACTTTGAGATAAAGTCTGTTTAATCTTGAGAAAAACATCTCATTTTATTCGTAAAGAGTTTTCACATCAAGAAGATGTGTTCTGAGTACATGAATAAAAAGAATATAAAGGGGAAAGTATAAGAAATTTAAGCTGTAAAAGCCCCCCCAGATGATGTTTTTCTCAGACTTTGGGTCCCCGCTCAGCTGATGCAATCTTCTTCATCTTTTACTTCTTCTCCCCCTTTTGGTTGATGACTTCTTCATTAAGCTTCCTCAAGAACTCATCACTAGATTCATTAGAATCAGAAGAGAGAGCGATAAGACTACTTAGAGGGGTGGATTTTTTTGGAGGTTCTCATCATGTGAACTTTTTTTTAACAGATGTCTCCAATGAGGTGTCACTCCATAATTTTGTTCTCAGCATGGGCATGATCCTCAAGAGCTTGTGCAAGTGCTTCCCTCGTTCTAAGAAGCTCAACCTTAATGAGTCTAACATACTCCTTGAAGGGTGAAGAATCATAGACTGTAACAACAAGTATGGTTGGATCAGATGGAGCCTCAATATCATAATCCACCTATTCAATGATGGGTTGAACATGATGAGTGAAGATAAATCTAGAATGAGGTAGACACACAACAAAGGAAAAGTTGGGATCAGACACAACATTGAACTCCCTTGTCCATGGTCAGACCATGTTGAAAGAAGTTTCCCTAGTGAAACAAGCGTGATTTAAGGTCTAATAGTAGCATCCAACTTCATGATGTACTTTATATGTTGGTTTCTTTTCATCAAGTTCCAGACTTGAGGAGTGAGCTCTAAGTCTGAAGAATTCTTCATAGCATACTGTCGCAACCTACCCTTCGGCGAGAAAGCGAGGTGAAAATGAAAAGCACATCTCCTCATGAAGAAAACGTGTGGAGTCGCCACCAACGTTTATTGGAGGAAAACGTTAGAAAAACCAAAAGGAGGTCTACGAATTTTGAAAAGAAGGGCTCAGGAGTTGTTTACGCATGGGGAAGGTATTAGCACACCACACGCCTATCACAAGGGATGACAACCTTTAATCGAGTGTGCAAAAAATGACTTTAAAATTGTGTATTTTCCTTTTTTTATTTTTTATTTTTGGGGTCGAAAAGGGTGTTACCCTTGCTCCTACGTATCCTCAGGTGCGATGAGGAATTCAGACCTACGTGGTTCTTTAAGTCTGTGTGTTACTTTGATTTTATGTTTTTTGAAAGATTGATTTTAATTGGAACAAAAGTCGTTTAAGGCGTTGGACCTTGAAATGATGTTTTAAACTTTGAAAAGCAGAGAGAATCGTTAAGGCGTTGGACCTTGAAACGATGTTTTAAATTTTGAAAAGAGGAGATAATCGTTAAGGCGTTGGACCTTGAAACGATCTTAAGTAAATTTAATGAAGAGAAATTCAGTTATATGTTGATTTCATCTTGGTTTTATTCATTAACTTTCGATCTCTTTAAAAAGATGATTTACGGCATTAATGATCGGTTGAAACTTACTTTACAAGAAGAAAAATGATTACATATGGTAGAAGAATGAGATGAAGATGCACAAAGCAATAAAGAGGACCCCTAAGGGTGCACAAATTGTATCCAAATCCTTAAAACAAATACTAATTGGATGACGAACGAAGAACACCGAACGAAGAACGATGTAGAAGTCGATTACGGTCGCAATTCGGTAGCGCCTCGACCTTGTTTTTCTCTTCTTTCTTCTTCTTCTTCTTCTATCTGATTTCTCTCAAAATACTCTTAGTATTGAAGGTCCAACCCCTTCCTCAGCCTCCCTCATGCCTATTTATAGGAAATAAGGGCAGTTGGTGGTCTTGCAGCTCGCCCAGGCGAGCTGTTGCTTCACTCTGAAGTAACCTTGCTCACTCAGGTGAGCTGGTTACTTCACCCCTAAGCTATTAGGGGGCCCAGGCGAGCCAGGGCCCAAAACATGCTTGAAATGACCTTTTTGCCCCTCCGCTTGGGTTTTTTCCGCATCCTTGACCAAAACATCGAATGATATTTCATTTTGCATGGTAACTAGTGTCGAACAGCTCAATTCGGCTAGCGAGAATCAAAATATCCATGAATGATAGTCCTCGGACAAAATTAGGGTATGACACATACCAATCCCGATGGAAAGCTCTTGTTTTTGTTTAAAAGCCTCAAGCTCATGTTTGAACAATCTTCTTGGTCAAGCTTTCACCAGCTTGATTGGAGGGGCATCCTTATCATCTTCTATCAACAACTCTTTCCCCTTGTAGCAATTAGTGATGCAATCCTACCTCCCAAGGGTATTGGATAGAAGACTCCAAGAGGCTTGTGCTAGAGCTACTAAAGAAGGCCCTAGGGTTCTCATGAACCTTAGGGTAGATTTTTGAGCCCATGGGCCAAGGTTGGATCCACTCTTCTTTGTAAATATTAGAATAGGTTTTTCCTTCTTTTGGGCCTTGTATTTTGGCCATTCTATTAGTATAGGGTTTTAGCCTTGTATTTCAGGGCATTTTGAGTAGTCTTTGTAGTAGGGACTTTTTTTTTTGTAATTTCATGTATTTTGTCAAGGAGGTGAGCTTAGTTTTTAGATGGGTGTGTGTAGCTAAGCTCTAGCTTCTCAAGGAAGCTTCTCAAGGAGGTGAGCTTAGTTATGAGAGGGGTGTGTGTAGCTAAGCTCTAGCTTATCAAGGAAGTTTTCTCAAAGAAGCTTCTCAAGGAAGTTTTCTTAAGAAAGCTTCTCAAGGAAGCTACCTAGTCTATATATAGAAGCATGTGTAACACTTGTTGTAACTTTGATGAATAAGAGTCTTGTGAGACACAACTCAAAGTTCAACTTCTCTCCCTTTTTCTTCCTTCAATTTTGTGCTCCCCCCTCTCTCTTTCTCTCCCTCTTTCTTTTCCTCCATTGAAGCATCCTCTCCAAGCTTCTTATCCAAGGCTCATCTTGGTGGTGAAGCTCCTTCTTCCATGGCTTATTCCCTAGTGGATGGAGTCGCCTCTTACCTCTTCTCCTTTGTCTTCCGCTGCATCTCCATGGTGGAAAATCACCATTAAAGGACCTCATTGAAGCTCAAAGATCCAGCCTCCATAGAAGCTCCACAAGCAATCTTCCATCAAGTGGTAATCAGAGCACAAGAGCTTCAAGTAGGTGTTCCTTAAACCTCCATTATTTTTTTTGCTTTACCTTCTCTTCCATTGTTGTTTCTTCATTTTTTCTCCATGTATATCCTCACATGTCTTGTGCTAAATGTTGTTAACATGATTCTTTAGAGTTTCCACCGATTAAACTTGCTATAGAAGGTAGATTTGATTTTCTATGGTTCAAATTTCTTGTTCTTGTTCTTGAACCATGAATTGTGTTGAGTTTAGGTTCCTTTGAGTTTAGGTTCCTTTGAGTTTAGAAGAAAACCTCAAAAATATAGAGTGACTTGTTCACCTATTGTAGTTTTGTCATAGAAGTCATGTCTAGTCATGAAACTTGTCACATAAGATTTCTTATGTTGTGCTGAATTTTATTTTCTTGTTTCTTTGTCTAACTCATTTGTTCATGAGTGTATGAAATTATTTTAGCCTATTATTTGATTTGAGTCAAATCTTTCATGTTAATTAGTCCTTATCATGTTCATGGAAAATTCTTAGAGGGTCCTTGATTGTGAACCTTTTCTTGAACTTTTAGGTTTTCTTATGAGTGTGTCTATTGTGAATTTGAGTTTTGGTGATTGAATTGCAGGCTGAAATGTTGATCCTAAGTGAATATTGAACTCGTAAAACTGTTGTAAACAATCCTAGTTAGTTCAACATACATAGGAAGGTTGAAAGTAAGCCCAAGGCAATCTATATACCATGGTTAAAAAAAAAAATCTCTGGTGTTGGCAGCTTGGACATACAAACTTGTAAAAATTACTGAGAATTGGTTACTTCGAATTTCGAGCTAAAAGTTTTACTGAATTTTCTAGACATCTGGAAAAAAGTTTGAAAAAAAGAAACAAGTTATTTGGATAAAAGGAAAAAATACGAAAAATCACACAAGTTGGAAGGAAAATCAGTATCCAAAAAAAAAAGGTGAAAGCGAAGTGTGCTTGTTGTTTTGGCTCAAAATTTATTCTATAATTGGAAATTTCAATTGAAAATTAGTGTGAAGACAAGTGCTAAAGCTAGAGGTTTGTAGAGTCTTTTTTTTATAGTTTTTTTTACTCTACTCTAGAGCCATTCTAAGTTTCTCTTTGAGTCCTAGCTTGCTTCTATGTCCTTTTCATTGCTTTAATTGTTGAGTAATCCTTGAAAAATTGTCTTGTTAAAACTCCATTGGTTTAGCTTTCATTTCATTTTTTTTTGGTCTTTGGTTATTGCTTGTCTCTTTGTTTCCTTGTTTGTGAGTTTCCATATAGGGAATTGGAAAGGAGGATTGGTGCCATCCCTTGAAGAATTTGAGTCAAGAAGAAAGGGGCCAACCACCTTAAGAGCTATTGGACTAAGAAGCACTCCAAATTGAGTGAATCACCAAAGAGCGAACAACCACCAAAATTGAGGACCGTTTTGTAATTTTGTAATTTGCAATTTACTTACCTTCATTGCTTTCAAGTTTTGTAACAAAAAGGCCTTTCATTGGAAGTGTGTTAGGAACCTCCAATAGGTTACCAAACTTCCATTTGTGTGTAATAATTTTAGGCAATTTTTCCTTAGGATAGTGAGTGTTTTGTTGGGAACCTTGAATGTGCTCATCCAAACACTCTTAGGATTCGCCTAGTTTACATTTCTTGCTTACTTTCATAGCTTATTTCCTTTACCTTCCATTGTTAAACTGCCTAGATAGCTTTCCTTTTACCAATTAGTTTTTTACCTTATCTTTCACACCTCTTTTAGTGTTTATTTTGGCTAGTTTCAACCATAGTTTCTTTTACCTTTTGTTTTCAAACCTCCAACAAGAAAGAACCACAACTTAGGAACCAACATGAGTCATCATTCATCTAGTGTTAATGGCAAGGGTACTAGTCATAAAGACCCTTTATCTAGAATCTTAGATGAGTTGAGTTCCTTCAAGTTATGGAAAGAAAAACAAGAGAGAAAAGAAAAAGGGAAAAAAAGAGTGGAAGAAATAAGTCAAGATGAAAGAAAGAAAATAAGAGAGGAAGAAAGAAGAAAAATAATGAAAGAAATGAAATGAGAAAAACATGCCTCCTATAGTAGTCATAACTCTTGCAAAAGCCTAAGTGAAGAACTTCATGACTATTATGAAGGAAAGCATAGGTCACATCTTAGACCTCACTCCCATAGGAGAGAAAAGGAAAGAAAGCCTCAAGAGGCTAACATTAACCTCCCATACTTCCATGGGAAGGACAATGTAGAGGCTAATTTAGATTGGGAAATAAGGGTAGAGCAACAACTTAAAAGGAAGTCTACTTCAAAATCTTATGGCTCTTACTCTTATCTAAAGAAAGACCAAGGTCAAGGCATCTTAGGGGTGACACCTTCTAAGCCCAAAGATGATAAGGGGAAGACAATAGAAAATCAACCTCTTAAGGCTAGTATGCAAGAGAAAACTAGCTCCATAAAGTGCTTTAAATGTCTTGGAAGAGGGCACATTACTTCTCAATGCCCCACCAAGAAAACCATGATTATGAGGGGCCAAGACATTTATAGTAGCCAAGATGAGGCTACTACTTCACCTTCCTCTAGTGAAAGTGAAGAAGTAAAAGGGGAATAATCTAGTGAAGAAATCTACCCCTAAGAAGAAGGACAACCTTTAATGGTTAAGGAGGAGTGTAAGGAGGTAAGTGTCTCCTCCAAGAGGTTAGCTAAGAAGGAAAGTCATTTTGAAATAAAGACAAATATTAAAGAAACTTCCCCTCTTAGCAACCTCCACATCTTCTCCTTTGTAAAAAGACACTTGTTAGCACTGCCACACCTCTTGGGCTTGAGGTTATTCCTCAAGTAAAGGAGTTGTTGGATGAGGGTTTGGTTTGTAAGATCTTAAATCCTTGTGCTTTGTTGGTGCCCAAAATAGGTATTATTAGGCACTAAATTCCTACAATAAGTGATATGATGAATTTGTTGAGTGTTGCAACCCTCTTTTGTAAAATCAGTCATGCACCCGACGTCTTCATGATTCATGTACATAGGGACTCATTAGGTAGGTTTGTTCTTATTTTTGGTTTTAATACAAACTTAGGTGCTCATATGGGACACCTTGGGTTTGTTGTATTTTTTTGTAGGAATAATCAACATAAAAATACAAAAAAGGTACGCTTTATTGCATTACATTCCTTAATTTTTTAAGTAGTGATCAAGGGGTTCCCACGGACCCTAAGAGAATAAAGGTCATTCCTGATTGGCCCACTCCACCATGTATAAGGGAAATCTGGGGCTGCCATGACTTAACAAACTTTTATAAAAGGTTTGTCCCATATTTTTCTATACTTGTAGCACCACTCATTGAGTTGGTGAGGAACCATGTTCCTTCATGGGAAGATGTCCATGAAAGGAGTTTTCAGACCTTACCCTACTCTAACATACCCAACACCACTAATACATATGTTTTTATTCTTTTTACAGGTGTCGAGGGAAGGAGCCCATAGTATGAAGAACCTCGGGAATTGAGGTCAAATCCTTTCCAAGGTGGAGGGGATGATGCAATCCTACCCCCAAGGGTATTGGATAGAAGACTCCAAGAGGCTTGGGCTAGAGCTACTAAAGAAGGCCCTAGGGTTCTCATGAACCTTAGGGTAGATTTTTGAGCCCATGGGCCAAGGTTGGATCCACTCTTCTTTGTAAATATTAGAATAGGTTTTTCCTTCTTTTGGGCCTTGTATTTTGGCCATTCTATTAGTATAGGGTTTTAGCCTTGTATTTCAGGGCATTTTGAGTAGTCTTTGTAGTAGGGACTTTTTTTTTTGTATTTTGTCAAAGAGGTGAGCTTAGTTTTTAGATGGGTGTGTGTAGCTAAGCTCTAGCTTCTCAAGGAAGTTTCTCAAGGAGGTGAGCTTAGTTTTTAGATGGGTGTGTGTAGCTAAGCTCTAGCTTCTCAAGGAAGTTTTCTCAAAGAAGCTTCTCAATGCAGTTTTCTTAAGAAAGCTTCTCAAGGAAGCTACCTAGTCTATAAATAGAAGCATGCGTAACACTTGTTGTAACTTTGATGAATGAGAGTCTTGTGAGACACAACTCAAAGTTCAACTTCTCTCCCTTTTTCTTCCTTCAATTTCGTGCTCCCCCATCTCTCTTTCTCTCCCTCTTTCTTTTCCTCCATTGAAGCATCCTCTCCAAGCTTCTTATCCAAGGCTCATCTTGGTGGTGAAGCTCCTTCTTCCATGGCTTATTCCCTAGTGGATGGCGCCGCCTCTTACCTCTTCTCCTTTGTCTTCCGCTGCATCTCCATGGTGGAAAATCACCATTAAAGGACCTCATTGAAGCTCAAAGATCCAGCCTCCATAGAAGCTCCACAAGCAAGCTTCCATCAGTTAGCCTTCTGATGAAAGACAAGTTTGTCAACTGCCAGCTAAAACTTAGAATTGGGGGTGGCCACACATGAAAATTATGAGCCAATCATGAATGGAAGATGTGTAGTGAACCTCCCAAATTGTCTTAAAGAAGTCTATCTTGCAAGAATTTCTTTTCTTTATGTAGACAACTTCAGTCTCAACTCAGCTCCATAGTCTGACGGCTCTGATTCAGAAAATCTTGGACTATGTTAACTCATCTCTACAACTGTGGAATTTTATCAGCAAGTGCATTGAGTCATACAAGTAGTATAAAACGGTAAGAACCGAGTATCGTATCACAGGGAGTTTGTTTCATTCAGGAAACCATTGATTCAATAAGTAGACATTTGTGTAACATCATGAAATAGAAATAAAAACAGGATATAGTTGTAATTCTAGAACTACAAAATTAACTAAGTAAATGCGGGAATAAACATATGATTAAAACATTGGGCCTTTCTACTAAGTAACTTGATGCAATTTAGGGTTTTTCTCTATCTAATGTTGTTTTTGTGTTCTATGCTGAGGAAAATTATCCCAAATATCGATGTCTCGCGTGAATGGGCTAATTCTAATTAAACTTCGTTCTCGAATCCCTCGTCGAACTTTGCCTAACCGAACAACATTAAGATCACAGCATATCAAAAACTAGAGTCCCTGCACTTCGTGTCCAGACAATACAGTTATCTAGCCCTGCTCTATCCAATACTAAGGATTCAAAACATTTTCCAATGCTAAAAATCCTAACTTTACACACATATGGATGATCAAACCAAAAGCATGTAAGAATTAAGTGCAGATAGAAGTAATGAACACATCAAAACAACATTAAATAGATAGTAAAGAATATTTACATCAAGGCTCAGCAGAAATTCCGAACAAAAGCTTTAGCCTTCCATGGCAAGTTATCACCTTTCAGTTACAATAGGAGATTTTGGAAGCAAAATTCAGATTACACAGTGGTAGGGATGTCTCCTCCACCTCTAAGAACCTAAAAATCACTCTAAAACCTAGAATCCTCTTGAAAGCTGAGGTTTTTTGGTGCTCCCTTGCTCTATTATGTCGCTCTATTGCATAGGCTCTCAAGCATTCTACCTATTTTTTTGCCAACTTCAGCTTTTAAGGGCTTTCTGACCTCGAAGGCTCACTTAGCGCCATTTTTGCGCTAAGCGCGAGTAAGTGATTTTCCATTGAGCGAGCTGGGAGCGCTTAGCGTGAGAGAAGACAAATGACTCGCTGAGCAAGCTAATGACGTGCTGAGCGTGCAGAAGCTTGGCCGATTCTCCTCCAGATTCTCCCAACTCACTAAGCGGGCTAAGTGCCTTGCTTAGCGGATGATTCTCGCTAAGCATACAAGCCTCGCTTAGCGAGACACCAACCACAACAACTTTCTTATTCTTTATCTTTTCACCTTCTTATTCTTCATCTTTTCACCTGAAACTGAAGTTGAAAGAACAATTCACTTGTCCTCAAGTGACAAGATCACAGTGGTTATTCAAAATTGTGTTTGTTTCCAAGCATTCAATCACATGACACAAGTGGCATACAATGCTTCAACCAACAACTTTTCACAAGATATGCATATTTTCAAAGATAGGAACATGATTATTAAGCAACACAAGTGAAATAAGCTAGCAAGCAAGACAGATATCAAGGAAGGATCATCAAGCCAAATCCTCACGGTCACTGTTTCACTCAAACACAAGTGTTTAGGATATTTATCAATCAACAACCAACTTAAGTTCCAACTTTTGAATTTCATCTCATGCCATACAGTCACAATCACACAAATTGAATCTAAAGGACTTTTCTTGGCTTGTAATGAGGCAGGGCTATAAACAATTCATGGTTTTTCTAGGATGCAAAATCTTAGGTTCTAGGAGAGCATTCATCCTTAGATCAACTCTTTTCCTTTTTATTTCAGCTTCAATTACTTGCCTTTCAATATTTACAGCACTTTGCTTCAAATAACAGCCCACACAATCTTTATTCTTGAACTTTCTTCTTCTTTTTTTTAAAATTTTTATTTTATTTTAGCAGTTTTTATTTGCTGCTTCTTTGCAATTTTCAGTGTGGCTATTATTTGTCTTACCACTCTCATCTTCACCCAATAATCTCCCCCAAATTTGGGACAAATTTGCTTTGAACCACAATGCTCTCCTACAACCTAAGACAAGGTAGATGGAGATAAGACTTTACAAGCTCAGGGTTTAGTTCAATCAATCAAAAACAAGCTCAACATGGGTGCAAGGGATTCATCATTCATGAACAGGGTAAGCTTTTTTGGCTAAGTGGTTGTTTCAATCAATCATGGCCTTCTTCATCTTCAAACTCATGCATTCATTCAGTAATCAGAGATTCATGCAAAAATCAGTACTCAATGCTAGTCGTTCTCTCACAGTTAAAGTTCACAGGACTCACCGGGTTGTGGCCAATGATTACCTTTACAATTTATCTGTCAAACCAACTAACATTTTCAGTCATGCCCCTAATTCATGTTCTTTCCCTTCTAATTACTGCATACTCATTCAAAGCATATGATCTAATCATTGCAATTCACTCAATCCATGGAATTGATAAGTTCAAATCATTAACAAACACAAGATTTTCAAGTCAAACAACCACTGCATAATCAATCTAACTGCAAACTGTTCAACAAGCTTTCAAATTTACTAAATAAATAAACTGAAACATAAAACTAAAACTAAAAACATAAACTGAACATAAAATGTATCAAAAGTAGGAAAATAAATCAAAGGTCCTGTCATGGTGTTAGTCGTCTTATATGACTAACTTTTGTATAGAAAACATTTTCCAATACTTGTATAGTTTTCCCAATTTATAGTTATTTTGTAGGGATTTGTAAATAAATCTTGTTTTATTGCTATAGCTATCTCTAGAGTATCTCCCATGTGATTAAATGATAAAATTTACACATTTTCAGGTCAAAAGAGGCTAAAATCATGAAGTGCTAAAGGAAGCAGTTGCGCTCAGCTAACAATTTGGGCTCAGCGCGCATCCAACACTAAGTGCAGCTTTAGCGCGCTTAGCACGACAGAAGAATCTGACAGAGCATAAATATCAAGGTCGCGCGCTAAGCGCGAGATCCGCTCACTAAGCGTGATGGTTGTCTTTAGCCAGGCTCAGCGCATGATTGGCACTAAGCTCAAATCCACTAACTCGCGCTAAGCGCGACATCGCAATTTCAGAGCCTATTTAAGTCTGAATTGTCAGAATTAGGGTACACGTGTGAGAGACCAGAGCTGCATATTTTGACACAGACTTCGAGAATAGTGTTCTGGAGGCAGCAAAGAGGAGCAACTATGCAGAGAAGCCTAGGGTTCTTCAATTAGAGAGAGATTAGTGAGCTGTAGAGTGATTGTGAGGTGCTGAGAAGAGGAGGGATCCCCCTTCTTGTGTAAGGATCAATTATTTTGTACTCTCTATCTCATTTGTGTTAGGGTTTTTCTGTAATGGCTGGTTAAACACCCTTGTTGGGGATTTCTAAGGAACAACTGATGTAATTACTTTAATATCTAATTAATTGTGCTTTATGTGTTCAATGCTTAATTTCTGCAAGCTCTTGGTCTGATCACCCATTTGTGTGTACAGTTAGGTGACTTTAGCATTGGGAAATGTACTGTTGCCTTAGAACTTGATAGAAGCTGGACTGAATAACCATATTATCAAGGATGGATTGTTGGGGTTTTGGTTTTCTGAATATGCTGTTACGATAATGCTATTTCAGTTAAGCCAAGTCTTACAAGAGGGATCTGCGGACGAAGCTTAGGTTAAATTAGTCTAAACTTATGAGGGATCGAGGTTTAGTATTTTAGGCTACATCATAGAACATAAAAGCATGATTGATTAGAGAAATATCTTCATATGCATAAGCTTGTTTGTTAGAAAGACCCAACGCTTTTTACCTATTTGATGCAATCCTACCCCGCAAGGGCATTGGGTAGAAGACTCCAAGTCGATTGGGCTAGAGATCCAAGGGAAGGTCCTAGGGTTCTCATGAGCCTTAGGGTAGATTTCGAGCCCATGGGCTAAGTATGAGCCCGCTTATCTTTGTAAATATTAGAATAGGTTTTTCCTTCTTCTGGGCCTTGTATTTTGGCCATTCTAGTAGTATAATGTTTTAGCCTTGTATTTTGGGGCATTTTGAGTAGTCTTTGTAGTAAGGACTTTTTTTTTGTATTTTCATGTTTTTTGTCATGGGGGTGAGCTTAGCTATTATAGGGGGTGTGTAGCTAAGCTCTAGCTTCTCATCTCAAGGAGGTGAGCTTAGCTATTAGAGAGGTATGTGTAGCTAAGCTCTAACTTGTTTATGAATCTTCTTAAGGAAGCTTCTCAAGGAGGTGAGCTTAGTTATGAGAGGGGTGTGTGTAGCTAAGCTCTAGCTTCTCAAGGAAGTTTTCTCAAAGAAGCTTCTCAAGGAAGTTTTCTCAAGAAAGCTTGTCAAGGAAGCTACCTAGTCTATAAATAGAAGCATGTGTAACACTTGTTGTAACTTTGATGAATGAGAGTCTTGTGAGACACAACTCAAAGTTCAACTTCTCTCCCTTTTTCTTCCTTCAATTTCGTGCTCCCCCCTCTTTCTTTCTCTCCCTCTTTCTTTTCCTCAATTGAAGCATCCTCTCCAAGCTTCTTATCCAAGGCTCATCTTGGTGGTGAAGCTCCTTCTTCCATGGCTTATTCCTTAACGGATGGCGCCTCCTCTCACCTCTTTTCCTTTGTCTTCCACTGCATCTCCATATGGTGGAAAATCACCATTAAAGGACCCCATTGAAGCTCAAAGATCCAGCCTCCATATCCACAAGCAAGCTTCTATCAAGTGGTAATCAGAGCACAAGAGCTTCAAGTAGGTGCTCCTTAAACCTCCATTAGTTTTTTTCTTTACCTTCTCTTCCATTGTTGTTTCTTCATTTTTTCTCCATGTATCTCCTGACATGTCTTGTGCTAAATGTTTTTAACATGATTCTTTAGAGTTTCCACCAATTAAACTTGCTATAGAAGCTAGATTTGATTTTCTATGGTTCAAATTTCTTGTTCTTGTTCTTGAACCATGAATTGTGTTGAGTTTAGGTTCCTTTGAGTTTTGTCTTGTTATTTTTTGTGGCTGAAACCGAAACCATAAAATTCTTACAAAAATATTAAAGTAGAAGAAAACCTCAAAAATCTAGAGTGACTTGTTCACCTATTGTAGTTTTGTCATAGAAGTCATGTCTAGTCATGAAACTTGTCACATAAGATTTCTTATGTTGTGCTGAATTTTATTTTTTTGTTTCTTTGTCTAACTCATTTGTTCA
Organism: Glycine soja; assembly: GCF_004193775.1. Taxonomy (NCBI): domain Eukaryota; kingdom Viridiplantae; phylum Streptophyta; class Magnoliopsida; order Fabales; family Fabaceae; genus Glycine; species Glycine soja. The sequence goes on from NC_041020.1 coordinate 25,167,783, forward strand.
TGAGTGTATGAAATTATTTTAGCCTATTATTTGATTTGAGTCAAATCTTTCATGTTAATTAGTCCTTATCATGTTCATGCAAAATTCTTAGAGAGTCTTTGATTGTGAACCTTTTCTTGAACATTTTGGTTTCCTTATGATTGTGTCTATTGTGAATTTGAGTTTTGGTGATTGAATTGCTGGCTGAAATGTTGATCCTAAGTGAATATTGAACTCCTAAAACTGTGGTAAACAATCCTTGTGAGTTCAACATACATAAGAGGGTTGAAAGTAAGCCCAAGGCAATCAATATACCATGCATAAAAAAAATCGCTAGTGCTGGCAGCTTGGACATACAAACTTGTAAATATTACTGAGAATTGGTTACTTCGAGTTTTGAGCTGAAATTTTTACTGAATTTTCTAGACATCTGGAAAAAAGTTATCAAAAAAGAAAAAAATTATTTGGATAAAAGGAAAAAATAAAAAAAATCACACAAGTTGGCAGAAAAAAAACAGTATCCAGAAAAAAAGGGTGAAAGGGAAGTGTGCTTGTTGTTTTGGCTCAAAATTTATTTTATAATTGGTGCCTATTTTATGCCAATCTTAGTTCCTAAATTTCAATTGAAAATTAGTGTGAAAACAAGTGCCAAAGCTAGAAGTTTGTTGAGTGTTTTTTTTCAGTTTTTTTTACTCTACTCTAGAGCCATTCTAAGTTTCTCTTTGAGTCCTAGCTTGCTTCTATGTCCTTTTTGCATTGCTTTAATTGTTGAGTAATCCTTGAAAAATTGTCTTGTTAAAACTCCATTGGTTTAGCTTTCATTTCATTTTTTTTTTGGTCTTTGGTTATTGCTTGTCTCTTTGTTTCCTTGTTTGTGAGTTGCCATATAGGGAATTGGAAAGTAGGATTGGTGCCATCCCTTGATGAATTTGAGTCAAGAAGCAAGGGGCCAACCACCTTAAGAGCTATTGGACTAAGAAGCACTCCAAATTGAGTGAATCACCAAAGAGATGACAACACCAAAATTGAGGATGTTTTGTAATTTTTTAATTTGCAATTTACTTACCTTTATTGCTTTCAAGTTTTGTAACAAAAAGGCCTTTCATTGGAAGTGTGTTGGGAGCCTCCAATAGGTTACCAAACTTCCATTTATGTGTAATAATTTTAGGCAATATTTCCTTAGGATAGTGAGTGTTTTGTTGGGAACCTTGATGTGGTCATCCAAACACTCTTAGGATTCACTTAGTTTACTTTTCTTGCTTACTTTCATAGCTTATTTCCTTTACCTTCCATTGTCAAACCGCCTAGATAGCTTTCCTTTTACCAATTAGTTGTTTACCTTATCTTTCACACCTCTTTTAGTGTTTATTTTGGCTAGCTTCAACCATAGTTTCTTTTACCTTTTGTTTTCAAACCTCCAACAAGAAAGAACCACAACTTAGGAACCAACATGAGTCATCATTCATCTAGTGTTAATGGTGAGGGTACTAGTCATAAAGACCCTTTATCTAGAATCTTAGATGAGTTGAGTTTCCTCAAGTTATGGAAAGAAAAACAAGAGAGATAAGAAAAAGGGAAAAAAAGAGTGGAAGAAATAAGTCAAGATGAAAGAAAGAAAATAAGAGAGGAAGAAAGAAGAAAAATAATGAAAGAAATGAAAAAAGGAAAACATGCCTCCTATAGTAGTCATAACTCTTGCAAGAGCCTAAGTGAAGAACTTCGTGACTATTACGAAGGAAGGCATAGGTCACATCTTAGACCTCACTCCCATAGAAGAGAAAAGGAAAGAAAGCCTCAAGAGGCTAACATTAACCTCTCATACTTCCATGGGAAGGACAATGTAGAGGCTAACTTAGATTGGGAAATAAGGGTAGAGCAACAACTTAAAAGGAAGTCTACTTCAAAATCTTATGGCTCTCACTCTTATCCAAAGAAAGACCAAGGTCAAGGCATCTTAGGGGTGACATCTTCTAAGCCCAAAGATGATAAGGGGAAGGCAATAGAAAAGCAAGCCCCTAAGGCTAGTATGCAAGAGAAAACTAGCTCTATAAAGTGCTTTAAATGTCTTGGAAGAGGACACATTACTTCTCAATGCCCCACCACAAAAACCATGATTATGAGGGGCCAAGACATTTATAGTAGCCAAGATGAGGCTACTACTTCACCTTCCTCTAGTGAAAGTGAAGAAGCAAAAGGGGAAGAATCTAGTGAAGAAATCTACCCCCAAGAAGATGGACAACCATTAGTGGTTATAGAGAAGTGTAAGGAGGTAAGTGTCTCCTCCAAGAGGTTAGCTAAGAAGGAAACTCATTTTACAATAATGACAAACATTAAAGAAACTTTCCCACTTAGACAACCTCCACATTTTCTCTTTTGTAAAAAGGCACTTGCTAGCATTGCCACACCTCTTGGGCTTGAGTTTATTCCTCAAGTAAAGAAGTTGTTGGATGAGGGTTTGGTTCGCAAGAGCTTAAATCCTTGTGCTTTGTTGGTGCCCAAAATAGGTATTATTACGCACCAAGTCCCTAAAATAGGTGGTATGATGAATATTTTGAATGGTGCAACCCTCTTTTGTAAAATCACTCGTACACCTAACATCTTCATGGTGTGTGTACATAGGAACCCATTAGGTAGGTTTGTTCTTATTTTTAGTTTCAATACAAACTTAGGTACTCATATGGGACACCTTAGGTTTTTCATACTTTTTGGTAGGAATAACCAATATGAAAATACAGAAAAAGGTATGTTTTATTGCGTTACTTTTCTTAATTTTTTAAATAGTGATCAAGGGGTTCCCATGAACCCTAATAGAATAAAGGTCATTCCTGAGTGGCCTACTCCACCAAGTATAAGAAAAATTTGGGGCTTCCATGACTTAACAAACTTTTACAAAAGGTTTGTCCCATATTTTTCTATACTTGTAGCACCACTCATTGAGTTAGTGAGAAACCATGTTCCTTCATGGGAAGATGCCCAGAAAATGGGTTTTCAGACCTTACCTTACTTCAACATACCAAACACCACTAATAAATATGTTTTTGTTCTTTTTACAGGTGTTGAAGGAAGGAGCCCAAGGTATGAAGAACCTCGGGATTTAAGGTCAAATCCTTTCCAAGGTGGTGGGAATGATGCAATCCTACCCAGCAAGGGCATTGGGTAGAAGACTCCAAGTCGATTGGGCTAGAGATCCAAGGGAAGGCCCTAGGATTCTCATGAGCCTTAGGGTAGATTTCGAGCCCATAGTCTAAGTATGAGCCCGCTTATCTTTGTAAATATTAGAATAGGTTTTTCCTTCCTCTGGGCCTTGTATTTTGGCCATTCTAGTAGTATAGTGTTTTAGCCTTGTATTTCGGGGCATTTTGAGTAGTCTTTGTAGTAAGGACTTTTTTTTGTATTTTCATGTTTTTTGTCATGGGGGTGAGCTTAGCTATTATAGGGGGTGTGTAGCTAAGCTCTAGCTTCTCATCTCAAGGAGGTGAGCTTAGCTATTAGAGAGGTATGTGTAGCTAAGCTCTAACTTGTTTAGGAATCTTCTTAAGGAAGCTTCTCAAGGAGGTGAGCTTAGTTATGAGAGGGGTGTGTGTAGCTAAGCTCTAGCTTCTCAAGGAAGTTTTCTCAAAGAAGCTTCTCAAGGAAGTTTTCTCAAGAAAGCTTGTCAAGGAAGCTACCTAGTCTATAAATAGAAGCATGTGTAACACTTGTTGTAACTTTGATGAATGAGAGTCTTGTGAGACACAACTCAAAGTTCAACTTCTCTCCCTTTTTCTTCCTTCAATTTCGTGCTCCCCCCTCTTTCTTTCTCTCCCTCTTTCTTTTCCTCAATTGAAGCATCCTCTCCAAGCTTCTTATCCAAGGCTCATCTTGGTGGTGAAGCTCCTTATTCCATGGCTTATTCCTTAACGGATGGTGCCTCTTCTCACCTCTTTTCCTTTGTCTTCCGCTGCATCTCCATATGGTGGAAAATCACCATTAAAGGACCCCATTGAAGCTCAAAGATCCAGCCTCCATAGAAGCCCCACAAGCAAGTTTCTATTACTATTGTTGTCAACTTTTACTTACTTGCATTTACTGTTTTTACCATAGAAGTAGTTTATTTATGTTTTAAACCATAGTTTATCAATGTTGTTCCAACAATGCCTTACTTCTAGATAAAACTCTGTCTAATAAGCAAGTTCCCTGAGTTCGATACTCGGATCACTCCATTTTAATTTTAAATTCTTGACGACCCGATGCACTTTCCAGTGTTTCATTTCCCTTGAATATATTTGTTGAAAATTGGAGAAAAAGTAACCATATGGGAAAATGAACAAAGTATTTATGGCGCCATTGCCAGGGAACTAAATTCAATAGAAGAGTTCAGTTCAATTTTACGGCATTGCTTTATATTTTTCTCTTTGATTCATTGATTCTTTTTGTTCATATTTTAGTTACTGCACATTTTATTGTTCCTTTGAATTGGATAATTGTTGTTATGTTTCTCATGTATGCAAAAAAGATCTACAGCAGGTGATTTGATCCCCATCAATTTGGAGATAGGAGGCACAACGCAGAGAGAATTAGGAAATTTTTGCAGGACTTGAAGTAGCAGCAACTCCAGAAGAAGAACCTCGATCTTCGGAGGCATCATCTAGCTTTCCTATTCCATGGCAATCTCATACAGATTTAATTGAAGAAGTTATTATGGCTGAAGAGCCAAGAAGAGTGACTCTAGAAGATTACTTAAGTTCCGCTGTACCACAATTCTTTACCAACATTGCACAACCAGAGGTTCAGGCACAAACAATTACATAACCTCCTTCTCTGATACAACTGATTCAAAATAATCTGTTTCATGGTCTACCAAATGAAGACCCATATGTACACCTGGCCACTTACATTGAAATATGCAATACTATTCGATTGGCTAGTGTGCCTGAAGATGCAATTCGATTGAGTTTGTTTTCATTCTTATTGTCTGGAGAAGCTAAGAGGCGGCTTCACTCGTTCAAAGGCAACAATCTTAAGACTTGGGATGAAGTAGTTAAGAAATTTCTGAAGAAGTATCTCCCAGAGTATAAGACTGTAGAAGGAAAAACAGCCATCTATTCTTTTCACCAATTTCATGATGAATCCCTGAGTGAGGCATTAGAAAGATTCCGTGGTCAATTGAGAAAGACACCCACTCACGAATTCTCAGAACCGATTCAGCTTAACATTTTTATTGATGGGTTAAGGCCACAATCCAAGCATCTATTAGACGCTTCAGCTGGGGGAAAAATAAAGTTGAAGACTCCCGAAGAAGCCATGGATCTTATTGAAAATATGGCTGCAAGTGACATTGCGATTCTTAGAGATAGAGCCCACATACCAACAAAGAAAAGCCTTCTGGAAGTTACATCACAAGATGTATTGTTTGCACAGAACAAGTTGCTGTCCAAGCAATTGGAAGTATTGACCGAAACACTAAGTAAGTTGCCAACTCAAATACATTTTACGTAATCTTTACCATCTACTGTTTTGCAGGTTGCAGGGTGTGCCATCTGTGGTGGAACTCACAATTCTGGCTACTGTATTGTTCACTTCCGGCAAGTGCATCGGATCACACAAGTAGTATAAAACGTAAGAACCGAGTATCGAACTCTCGGGGAACTTGTGTTACTTGGTAAGCTATTTCAGTGAATAAGTGTTTGGTGTGAAAATCTAAGTGTGAATATGAACAGGTATGTAAACTATCTATGCAAAAAGGAAAATCACGCGAGAGAAGTGAAGTGTAAAAATAAGTAGAAAATGCGTCGGTCTTCCTAATAGGTGCGTGATGCTAAAAGGATATTTTCTATCTAACAATGCTCATGTGTTCCTATGGTGTCTCCTGAGATGCTAAACCCCGAATCCTCATGATAGTTTAGACTAATCCTGATCAAGCATCGTCCTCAAATTCCTCTTGTTGGACTAAACTCAACTAGGACCGCATTAAGACAAACATACTACAACTAAATTATCGCACCCTGATTCCTTGTGATAGTACAAAAACTTAGCCCTGTCCTATCAAGGTCATCAGAATCAGACCAGTTTCCACTGTTGAATGACCCTAACAAAGCATGCATCTACATGATCAAGGTAAAGGCATACTAGAATGAAAAGCTGATAGCACAGAGAACACACAAAACATCATTAAATAGATAGAAAAATATTTACATCAAGTACCTACAGGGAAGATCCAACAAAGGATTTTAGCTTTCCATAACCAGGAAACCTCCTTTACAACAAAGAGAAGAACAAGATGAAAGATTGCAAAAATACAAGTGGTGAGGATGTCTCCTTCACCTCTAGGATCTCACAACCACTCACAAACTCATCTCAAGCTCTCAGAACGGCTTCCGCTTCAAGCTCTGGTCTCTGCAGATCTTCACACAACAAAATCTCTCAAAACTCTCTGGAACTTGGACCTTTCTCTCTCTAGAATCACTAGACATGCAAAGCTTTAGCTCTTAGCCCAAACTCCCTTCAAAAAATTTGATTTCAGGCTTAAATAGGTGGCCTTGTTCGTGCGCTTAGCGCAATTCTGAACTGCTTAGTGCACATTAGTGAATTTCGACTTAGCGTGTGCTTTTGTCGCTCAGCAGATGGACTAAAGCGGTGCACTTAGTGAGATGAAGCGGTGTGCTCAGCGAACCTGTACAACTCATCTTCTTCCAGACTCTTCCTCGTGCTTAGCGAATGAGTGTTGCGCTTAGCGGATGCTCGCTAAGCCAACAGATTGGCTTAGCGAGAAGGTGAAAAACAACACTTTTCAAAGTCGCCTAATTAACGTGAAATTGAGAGAAAATGATTATTAAACACATAAAATGGAAGTACTAAGTATTTATTACCTATACTTAATAGAAAGTACTTATAACACTACAAAATAACCATAAACTGGGGAAGTTTGATACAATTTACACAGGTTTTATACATAAAAGTTAGTCGTATTCATCGACTAGCCACTCCCCCAAATTTACTGTTTTGCTTGTCCTCAAGCAAAAAGAGAACATCTCACTTGTCCTCAAGTGAGAATAACATGCAGTGATCATGTACAAAGGTGTATGTAGCAAAAATTACTGATTGCATGATAAGAAAAATGATGCATTATGTACTCATCACTTGTCTTTTGTGGCGTCCCTAAATAATGACTGGTTTAATAGTAATAATTTAAATAATATAAACCATGGGAATTTTTTTTTCTTTTCTTTTCTCTTTCTTTTCGCGGTAATTAAATTCAGAAGGAAAATTGTCACTATAGAGTCCTGAATGGCTAGTTGACAACTCTATTAGGAGTCATTTCTTTCTGATTACTCATAACCTCTAAACCATTTTGCTCTTTCAAAACGAAAAATATACCAGCCATCATTTTAGGTTGTCACGTGAAAAATGATAAAATGCGGTCGATAAACTCTTTTCAAATCAAATTTGTTAACATTTCCTTTTCAAATAACAAGATAAAACATAATTACATTCATCATATAAAACTGTCCAAAATATGGGAGTTTGCAAAATACATAGTGACATCCAGAGCAAAGGTATCAACTGTGGTGGCTTCAGCCACATATATACAATCATCAAAATTTCTATACAATAGGTCTACCCACCCAAAAAATCAAAAGAGTAAACCTAGCAGTCTGAACTAGATACACCCACCCACAAAAAGTATGTAAACCTAGTCTAAGGAGCCGTCTGCTATGATGAAGAGTCTCCACTATTCGCTGTCCCTCCAGGGCTGCTCTCCTCTGTAGATTTTGCCTCAGATGCTAACATGATATCCTCTGGAAAATCAACGTCAAGGAGTGGGTCTTCATCGTCCTCAGGTAAGTCAAGAGCATCCACAACAGGTCAGGAGGTAACTCCTCTGGGTCTTCCTCAGGATCTTCTTCAGAGGACGACACCTCTATCACTTGGACTGGCTCCACTAGTCGATATGGAGTAGGTGTAGGTACTATCCACTCCACAGTCCGCTGAAGCATGCGTGCGGGTTCCTCTGGATGTACCAATGAAGTAGCAGTGAGTCGAATCGTGCCACGAAATCGGCACCTCTCATTGCCTTCGAGGGTCTCCCAAACTCCCTCTAGGCACTCCATCTCCACGCGATCATGGATTAATTGCGCTGCCATCGTGATCTACAAAAAAAATAAAAGAAAGGGGGTAGACTCTTTCACAAGGAACCTAACTACAGGTAACAATACAATGTGTCCCATAACCGCTACATATAGTCAAAAGGTATGTCTCATGGGTTTTCTTCTCTGGTAATCGATTACCAAAGTATGTAATCGATTACCAGTGCCCAAACTCGAGTTACACAGCTTCTGCACATGGAAACCTGCAATTTACACTGTGTAATCGATTACACATAACTGGTAATCGATTACCAGTGCCCTGTTACACTGTGTAATTGATTACACATCATTGGTAATCGATTACCAGAGGCCACCTCAACATCCTGTCCCCATTTCTAAGCCTTGTAATTGATTACACCCCTTGGTAATCGATTACCAGAGGCCATCTTAACTTCCTGTCTCCATTTTTAAGTCTTGTAATCGATTACACACCCTTGGTAATCGATTACCAGAGGCCAATTTCTAGATACCACTCAAGATCCATAGCTGGCCAGCCGCCACACAAGCCTCCTTGCTTTGTGGTCTTTGTTCTTTTATTGGTTGACTGCCAGGAGCTCGCCTGTTTAGGTACGTCACAGGTTCTCACTGACTGACTATGCCCGGGTTGGGTCGGGATTGGTCAAGCTTGGTTTTGGGCACTAGCACCCCACCTGACGACCCCCGCGACATATCTCCAGGTACTGCTTTGTGGTCAACAAACAAAAGTAGGAAGACTGACTCTTCCACGCTTTCTCACATCAAGCTTGTTGGATTATGGGGCACCCGTCATATGTGGTACTAGGTGGCGATCGGGCGTTGGAGCAAATCAACTCTCCCACATCCACAAATCAAACAGGAACCCACCATCCCCAGTTGCCCACCTTCAACTGAGCTCACGTACTCCCACGTAGCCCTTATCCTCGTTCCTCTCAGCACCGGGTCCCCATCAACCCCTCCAAGCTTCCATAATATCCCAGCAATCCAAATACAACTATCATGAACTACCCTAAACCAAGAAAACAGGGCAGAGGCAGAAAACTCTGCCCAAAACACATTCACATATTACAACTTTCCTTACTCAAATACCCCAATAACATTCTCTTCTTTCCGATTCGTTAACCGTTGGATCGACTTGAAAATTTTACTGGAGGTTCCTAGTACATAAGTCTACATTTTGACCGTTGGGATCTGCTAGAAAATGTCCAGAATCCACTATGTACTATCTTTTCCATAACCAGCAATGCACAAGCATTTTCTGCACATGAACAAAATTCTGTTGCACAAAATTTGACAGCTTTTTGCTGCACAATTTGGCAGATTTCGAAATCCATCTTACCCACCTCCAATTTTGCTCAAATTGGATCCTACAAGTCCTAAATCATGTATAAATCATATTTAAACCAAAAACAAGCTTCAGACCAAGGCAATTCAAAATCTAGGTATCTAAAACCCCTCAATTTAGTGGATTTTCAAGGTTTGAGAAGTGAAAATGAGAATGGGGTAATTTTGGAGTAAACTCTCATCTCAAACAAGTCTATAACATTAATATAAACTTGCTCAAACTGGTTTTACGATGAAAACTCCACCGATTCAAAATTTGACCCCTCAACACCCAATTTACCTTAGAAATGGCTCTTGCTTTCACCTTTGTCACTCATTTTTCTCATTTGCTCAGCCCAAGCTTTCCCACAAGTCCTAAATGACACTTTAAACTAGGATTAACTCACTTTAGACTCCAATTTACACTAACCCCAAATTTAGCTTCTCTAACCCTCAAAATCTCACACTTTTCTACCTACAACATTGTCATTCTCACATTTAACCCTAAGTTAACTTTCCCCTTCATCTCTACCAGTTTTCTATCAGCAATTTCAGCACACAAACATCACAAAGCATCATCATAAAACCCTAAAACAGAATGGGTAAATTTGGCTCACATCAAACATGACAAGTTTAGCATGCTTTCAACAAATTCCTTCACAAATAACTACCATAAGGCATAAACTTAGTAGAACTACCCATCATATCTCCCAAAAACCCAATACCCACGAAATTCATGTGAGAAGAAGTCTACCCAAACCTGAAATTTGAAGTCCCACAACGTAGAGGTGCGCTTCACGACTCCGAAAATGGCTTCCTTTTGCAATTTGGAGTAGAAATGGTGAGCAAAGTTTGGAGCTTTAATGGAGGCTTCAATGGAGAGGAAGAAGAAGAGAAAAGCAACGTGGGAGATGAGGGAAAAGCTTCTGAATTCTGCTGAGTGAAGAGAGAGAACGTGGCTTTTATTTTAAAAGGATTTTCTCTTTTTTTTTTTTTAAAAGCTATGCCACATGTCTCCTTTTGAGTGGAGCAAAAAGGGGCCCACCTCTTCCCTTTGAGGTGACTTCATACTCAGCCACAAGGAGAGAAAAATTTAACTTTTTGAATGCTAAAATCCTGTCTCGGTTTACATGCCGCTTCTCTGGTTCCAGCTCCTCGCGTTTCTCTGCACCCGTCGGGGCCCTTTTTCGAAAGTAAACAATATATATATATCAAAACGCTCAGAATGAAACCCTAAGCGTGGTTCAGAGGTTGCTTTTGTTAAATTTTTAGTTGCATGCAAAACGATAATTTTTAGACTAATTAATTGAAAATTAACCTATACTGTCCAGTTATGGATTACTCTTCGTTAATTAGCCTAACCCGCATATCTTTCCCCCAATGTACATACTACTTCCAAGAATATATATATATATACACACACACACACACACACACACACTGAATAATACTTATATATAATTATTTAAAATATATCGCTTACAAAATTCCGGGTAGAAATTTCCAAGGTGTCACATCTTTCACAAAATATGCAGCTATTCAAAGAGAGGAATAAAATGTAAGCTGTACCATTAGATGAAGTTAATCATAAGATAGATATTAAGGAAAATAGCTTAAACCACAGTCTCACGGCTACTGTTTCACTCAAGCACAAGTGTTTAAGCTATTCATTAATAACAACTAGCAAGAGGTCCAATCTTTGAATTTCATCTCATGCCATAAAGTCAGAAATGTATAAACAGAATCAGAAGGACTTTCTCGGGCTTTTAGTGAGGCTTGGCTACAAAAATTCATTGGTTTCTAGGATTCAAAGATTTAGATTCTAAGAGAGCACAAATCCTAGACTTATCCAAGTGATCTTTTTCATGCGCTTAGCTTGCTCACTAGCTTTTCACTTTTATTTGCTTTTGACCTTGTTACATCAACACACTTTTTTTTAACACACAACTTATGTGTTGTGTGTGCTGATGCTTTATCTCTTTCTTTGCATCCCAATTAGTTCCACTCCCTCAAATTTGGGGTAAACTTGCCTTGAACCATATGCTCTCCTAGAATCTAAACAAGGTATCTGGAGATAATTATTTAAGTTCAGGGTTCAAATTTCTGACAATATCATTCAGCTCAAAAAGGGTGCAAAGGATATAATTATCATTCAAGGTAAGCTTTTTGGTCTAAAGGCTTGTATATGCACAATCATGGCCTTCATCATGTCCTCATTTATACATTTCATTCTAAAATTCAGAGATTCATGCAAAGATTATTACTCACAGCTAGTCGTTTACTCACAGTGTAAGATCACACTCTCACCGGTTTTGGTTCAAGCTTTTCTTTCTCAATCAATATGTCTACTGACTAACAATTCTAATTGCAAGTTCACATTCTTGTTCTTTCTTTGTCTAACATACACACTTGTTCAAACTCATGAAAAGGAACACAAAATCCATCACAATCATGCATTCAATTCAAAATAAAAGCATACAACCATTTTCACAAATCAATAAAAGTGCTTCACTGCCATATCATTTAAAACCAAGTTAAACTGTTCCATATGCTTCAGAATAAGCAAACCAATTACCCATAAATAAAACTAGCAGTGTATATAAACATAAAAGAGATATTGTACTAAAACCATAATTAAAATAATAATAAACCAAAAAGCAAAAAGTGTCATCAGGAATCAAAATTCCTGTGACTGGTCCTGGGTGTCCTGTGTCTGAACATCCTCCTCATCTGTCAGATGCAATACTGGAGTAGCTGGAGGAGAAGTGTTCATAGCCAGGACTGGTGTAGTCGGGTCCTCTGGCATCTCTAGAAGAGGAGTGGAGGTGTCTGCTGCAAGCTGGGGAAAGGGTATGTCCTCCCCTTGTGCAGAAGGCCTCAAGGGATCGCTCAGGCGTGGCAGCAGCTACCTGTCTCACCTGTGTCTCCTCTGCCTCTTCTCCTATAACAAATGGCTCTGGGATGGTGTCCTCAGATGACTCATCCTCCACATGCCGAGGTACCTGGGCTGTGGGACCTTCATCTTCCCTGTGAAGAGAAGGTTGGGTCTCAGGCCATGCTACCATCTCCCTGAACTGCTCAACTGAAGGAATAGATCCTGGAGGCGCCACCACCTGTAAACTCTGTAATAAAATGATTTGTCCCTGATGAATGCTCTGAAGTATGGCTTCAAAGCGCTGAGAATCTGTCTGAGCTGGGACAGAAGGGGCTGCTGAAGTGGATGATGGAATAGGAGCCGCAGAAGTAGAAGGAAGCTCAGCTGGCCTTGCCCTCGCCCTCCTAGCCCCTCAGATAGAAACTGTTAGATCCTCAGGGTTGCAACTGTTCTTCCTGATGTAGGCCAAGTTAATGATCGGGCTCAGGCGCTCAAAAGTGACGCTATCAGAGACAACCCATCTGGCTTTACATAATGCGGTGATTAGAGTAGGGAACCCAAGTCTAGAAGTGTTAGACTAGGCTATAGAGGTCATCTGGCCAGAGATCAGCGCTCCTATGTTCATATCCATGCGAGAGACTAGGACAAAGATCAGCGTAGCTCTATCCACTATCAAGTCAGAAGTGTTTGATGTGGGGGCCAAGTTGGAGTATGAGAGGACACTCCACACCTGAGCTAGTGTAGTTAGATCCTTCCTGAGAATCTTCCCAGGATGGCCCTCAGAGTTCAAGATGAACCCTCGACCAGGTATGCATAAGGCAACCTCTATCTTTCTGTAGTCTGTAGGCAACCTGCAGTATCTGGAGTAAGCAGGTAAGGTATCCCCCTTAGCTAATACCACAGGTGTCTCCAAGAATATGTTGAGACTGTCAGCATCAATCTTCACCAAATGACCTCTGACTCTGGACTGCTTTGGTGGATGGTCCTCAGAACTGTATAAATTTGCATAGGTATCTTTCACCAAAGCCTGGTCTATGCTCCCGTCGACTAAATTGGTGAGGCGTTTATGGAAATTACGCCTCTCCAATTCAGCCATAAACTCATCTAGCTCAGAGTGATATATCTCTACTTTCCTCTCTGATAAAATGTTTCTCCCTAGGACATTATCTGTGTATCTGGTCCAAGCATCTAAGGAAAAGAATCTCCTTGTGTCATACTGAGCTGTGGGTCTTGAACCAATACTTTTATGTTTCCTAGAAGCCATCTGCAAATAAAGAAACCAAACAATTAATTAGGACACAAGTTATTCAAATTCAACAATTGAAAAATAAAACTGAAAAAGGTACAAGCGGCTAAGCGTGACATAGTCCGCTTAGCTGGCCTTTGCAAAAGATAAAAAAAAACTACCTGTCGCAACCTACCCTTTTGCGGGCGAGCGAGGTGAGGCTCACGGGTGCGCTTTCCAAAGGAGGAAAATGTGCGGAGTCGCCACCAACGTTTCTTTGTGGAAAACGTCGGAAAAACCGAAGGAAACCGGTCATAAAGAACATTCCAAGTTCGGGAGTTGTATTTACGTTTGAGGAAGGTATTAGCACCTCTCACGTTTGTCTCAAAGGACAACAGCCTTGTTTTTAGAATTGTGTGAAATTGTGTTACCCTAACTTATTTCTTTTTATTTTTATTTTTTTGAGGTCGACAAAAGCGGGGCTCTTGCTCCTACGTACCCTCCATCGAAGAGGAAATCAGACCTACGCAGTTCTTTCTTAAGGGCGAATCAAGCGATTCTTTTTACTTGGAGGGTGGTTATTTTAAGGCGTTGGACCTTAAAAATGATCCTTTTTACTTGGTAAGAAAAACTGAGGTATTGAATTTTAAAATCCTTTTTTAGTGATTTTTCACGGACGAGCTTGACTTTGTGAGTTGATTTTAGCCTTAGTTTCACTTTAGTTATTAGTCAATTCAATTAAGAAAGAGTTATCCCAAAGAGAAATGTCCGATTGATTTTTTTTTTGCTTTATTTTACTAAAAGATATTTTATGATTATTATATTATTATTTTACCTCTTTTTGATTTCCAACGTGGTTACGGCACGACCGAACGGTCAGATTTCATTTTAACAGAAATTAACGGATATTACAAATCAAACGATCGGTGGAAATTTATTTTATTTTTTGATTAGGCGAGAAAATGACTTATGTAAATGACTGAAGCACGTCAAAATGGAGTACGTAAAGTAAATGAAATGAGAATAAAAGTACACGAAACAAATGGGGACCACCATGGGTACATAGAATGAATTGAAAAGTTCGATTTGGGGTACTTACCGGTTGAAGACCGAAGAACAATGAAGAACGAACGATGAATGACGAAGAACAGTTGAAAATCTTCACGAAATCACCCACGGAAATGTTACGGAAATGTTACGGAAGCGCCTTGGCGTGGATTTTCTTCACGGAAACAATTTTCCTCAGTGATTTCAAGTGAATATGAAGTGCCAAGAAGGCTGAACCCTTTCCTTCTTCACTCCTCCCCCTATTTATAGCAAAATAGGGGAGGAGCTTGCCACCCAGCTCGCCCAGGCGAGCCAGGTTGCTTCCTCCAGAAGCAACCGCCTTCTGGAGGAAGAATCTGGAAGGCGCAAGTGGGCCTGGTTACTGTTTGCACCCCTTTTTTTACTAAATACACCCCCTTTGCTTTTTTTGGTGAATCTTTTTCCGTAACGTTACGAAACTTTACGAATTTTGTAATGATACTTGTTTTCTTTTCGTAAGGTTACAGAAACTCACGGATTGCGTAACAATACTTCCTTTTGATTTCCGTCACGTTACAGATTTTCACGGATTGCGTAACAATGCTTCCTTTTGATTTCCAGCACATCTCGGGACTTCACATATTGTGCAACAAAGGGTGCCAAGTACCTCGAAGCGGTCAATCAAAGGTTGCATGCCATCAAGCAATAGTTCCCAGGCGAAATTAGGGTATGATAGTTGCCCCTCTTTACTTACCTTTTATCGGAGATAAGAGGAAAGCAAAGATAAAACACTGATTTTGTCCGTCTTCGCCCTTTCCGTGATTAGTCTATGACGACTCCTGTCTCTCCTTCTTCTTTTTCTGAACAACACAAAACAAACATAAACAACAAAAACACCAATAACATAATATACATATATACACATGTTTGGCGAAGGAACCGATCAGGAAAATAACAAAAACCACATTTCCCAGTCACCGGAGGCTCCGCACTTGATAGTGGAGGACGCATGAACAGCGCTAGGCAATCAATTCATGGGTCTCTGAACAAGATTTTGAGGGTGGAGGATAGGTGAACAGCGCTAGGCAATCAATTCACGGGGCTCCAGTCTCGATGGTGGAGGACACACGAACAGCGCTAGGCAATCAATTCATGGGTCTCCGAACAAGATTTGAGGGTGAAGGATAGGCGAATAGCGCTACGCAATCAATTCGTGGGGCTCCAGACTCGATGGTGGAGAACACATGAACAACGCTAGGCAATCAATTCATGAGTCTCCGAACAAGATTTGAGGGTGGAGGATAGGCGAATAGCGCTACGCAATCAATTCGCTGGGCTCCAGACTCGATGGTGGAGGACACATGAACAACGCTAGGCAATCAATTCATGGGTCTCCGAATAAGAGTTGAGGGTGGAGGATAGGCGAACAGCGCTAGGCAATCAATTCGCGGGGCTTCAGACTCGATGGTGGAGGACACATGAACAGGGCTAGGCAATTAATTCATGGGTCTCCGAATAAGATTTGAGGGTGGAGGATAGGCGAACAACGCTAGGCAATCAAATCGCGGGGCTCCAGACTCGATGGTGGAGGACACATGAACAGCGCTAGGCAATCAATTCATGGGTCTCTGAATAAGATTTGAGGGTGGAGGATAGGCGAACAACGCTAGGCAATCAATTCGTGGGGCTCCAGCCTCGATGGTCGAGGAGACATGAACAGTGTTAGGCAATCAATTCATAGGTCTCCGAATAAGATTTTGAGGGTGGGACCGAATGGTCCACCGGGTTCTTTCACCTAAAAATGGCAAACATGCTTTTTGCAAAGAAAAATAAATCATTCGCGAGAGCACCATATCTTAGAGAAACAATATACCCATACCAAAAGCAATTTTCCTTGTAACCGAAAATGAAGGGCAGGATGTCAACATTTAGCTTTTAAATGAACATTCAGGGGAAACGTCGGGTCAAACTGAAACTGGGAATAAAGTCACTCATAGTGTATAAAAACTCACACAGATAAGTGTTTTACCCTAATTCTAAACCATAACTGCAACATGACTTTATTTTGCACATGATTTCCTATCGAACCAAAATATCACGCGCACGATCACGGGTCAATAGGATTTTCTCGAAGGTAGTGTTTTTGGAGAGGAAGCTGGGTGTTTCGGTCTTTTCCTCTTTGTTTAGGTGGGGCGGGATATCGCCAGTCGAAAACGACTTTGAATGGCAATCCCAAAGGAAGAACCACTTAAAAAATGGGTTTTCTCTTTGCCGGCAGTTATTTACCTCGCCGAAAATTTATTTGGTCCGAAGATTTCTGTCCTCTCTTTCTTTTATTGATCGGGAATTATTCTGTTTTCCTTCGATCTTTTCCTTTTTACTTTCTTCCGATATTTGATTGGGAATCCTTCTTTTCCTTTCTTTTCATTTCTGCCTTTTCTTTCTTTTCATTTCTCCCTTTCCATCTCTTTCTTTGGGAATTCGGGTTTTAGCATTTGTTATTTGCTCTCCCTTGAGGAGATTCTGCTGTCCTTTTCTTCGGGGGAAAGGATGAGGATTCTTTTCATAGGCCAAGGTTCAAAGTAGCCTAAGGTTGTGTCTCAACATGGTCTTTTCATCGTGGGAGCCCGATCTTGATATCTGGGGCAAAACAAATTCGTGTGTCAAGGTGTTGGTCTCGGGTTGAACGTCCATATCATTTCCACAAGGCACACGTAACAATGATGATTTGGAAACAACGTGCAAAATTAGTCATGGCCACAGCTAGGTAGGCACCCAAGCATCCAGTTTATGACATTGTGATACTACGGCTGAGGATTTACACAAACAGACCCAACGTTTCCAAATTATGTTCTTTCATCGGTTCAATGAATCCATCCATTCTTATCTTGGTTATTCAAGAAAATAAACTCTTAGCGTCAGTCCCTTGTTTCCAAAAGATATGTTTGCTCTCTACGAATGATTTATGCTTCCTACGACCATAACATGCCGACCTTCGAGGTCTTTCTTTCTTTTTCCTTTTTGTTTCATTTTTTATGTTCACAAAAAACTATACATCCATTGCCATCTATGAGAAAAACTTTTCTTTGTACACCTACATTCCTATACATGACGAACTTTTTCTGTATACACACGCATTAAAACTCTTTCTCTTTACGTCAACACGGTCTATATACAAACCCTATTCATGTTCAAAGATTTCTTTTTTCGTTTTTTCCAACACACACCCGTAGTTTATACAAAAGTTTCTTTATATACACTCGTCGCTCACACACACAAGAATTTCTTTTCACACATTATTTACACACACAAAATCCTTCTATACACATTTTCTTTTACATATATAAAAACTCTTTTCTTTTCTTTGTATACATAGACACGACATTTGTTCACAACGCTTCTTTCTTATTTTTGGCGTTATCATGATTTTTGTTCATTTTATTTTTAGGACGACGTTCCTAAATGAAAACTCTACACGGTTCCGGAATTTCAACAAACACTATTGACAACAACGAAGTAAGCACTAACGTAACAGTTCAAATGACATGTATGCATAAAAAACGAGTCAAACAAAACAAAACAAACGTTAGTCCCTCAAGTTATACAAAATAAAATGATATGTAATAGATAAAAGAGGAAACATAAAGGAGAATATGGATCTAGGGATCTCCCGGTCATGTGGCTTCGCTCCCTCCCAAGAAATCAAGTAAATTTGTCATCTCCTCGTCCATGCGGGCCTCATCTGCATCGCTGGGAGCCTCTGCGGGCGCCTCTCCTGCCTGGGCCTCAGGCCAATCTCCGGGCCACGCGACCTCTGCCTTGAACTGATCCGGAGTAGGGCATGGAAAATGAGCGAAACCCTGGCTCTGCAGGCTGAGGCTGAGCTGGTAGAGAGTCATGGGTCTGCACGTGCGCCCTGTGGTTGGCTGCCTGCTGGTGAACCAAATGCCGTAAATACCGCTCCGTGTCAAATGACCCAGCTGGATCAGCCTGATGAGGTGGCGGCAGTACGTCTGAGGCCTGTGGGTCGCCACCCTGCGCCTGTCTAGGCGTGCAATACTTTTCTATGAAAGCCCGGGTGATCGGCGGTCGAATCACCTTACTAGGTGTGACAGGAACCCCGAACTACTGGCAGAGACCCGTGATCAATGCTGGAAAACCCAGGGCCCTGTTAGACTTATCTGGGTCTAGAAGGTGTCTGGTAGGCGGCATACCTGCAAATAAATAAATGGCATCAGCGATCAACTGAGCCACATGGACGCTCATCCGTGTCAAGATGGCATACACCACCTGACACTTCGGCAGAGGGAGGTTGGAATTATGATCACTGGGCAGGATGTTGCTGAGCAGCAACATCATCCATGTCTGGGTCAAGGTAGTCATGTTGGTGCGCATAATTCGCACTCGTCTCCCAGCAGTGGTTCGGGCAAAATCCTGACCTGGTATGCATAGCAGCTGAGCAATGGCCTCCTCGTCAAATTCATCGGCCCGGTTCCTTCTCTGACCGTATTCGCACTCCTAGCCCTCCTCCAATACTAGCGGGTATCCCAGGAACTGACTGAGGGCGTCTGCATCGAAAGGAATCCACTGGCCCCTTACCCATGACCGCATGTCCCGTACGCCCTCCTCTGTAGGCCAAGCATTGGCATAAAACTCGAGAACTATATCTGGATCAAACTTGGCCATGGGAGTGACCAGCGACGTCCAACGCCGGTGAGCTATCTCCTCCTGGAAATCTGTGTACTCGTCGTCCCTGAGCTGGATGCGTCTCTCTCGGTGGAAGGACCATCCCTTGATGGCTTCGAAACGCTGCTAGTGCTCAGCGCTTCTGAAACGATGGCTATCGAACTGGGAGCGGCACTAGTCCTTTCGTCCACGACGTCCTTCCTAGATCTCTTCGAGGAAAGCTTCCTCGGAGCCATTTCCTGTGAAGACAAACATTTGGAAAGTTAGTCTACAAGAAAACGCTTATTTTAACACAAAAATGACATGCTAATCTTTCCGATTTAGAACAAACTCGTGCACACATTTAATGTAACACATTTATGAACATGTGTATGTGTAAAATATCCTACTATTTATGTCAACATATAAGGACATTCAAAACATTCTAGTTACCACACACACACACACACACACACACACACACACACACACATACATATATATATATTGAAAAGAATACACATTCCCGTGCTCAAGGCATTGTGTCAGAATTACACATGTTCATATCCTAAATATTTTGCTATCACAAACTACCTACACACATTTGAAGTATTTTATTTAACATACAAATTTTTGTTGTTTCATTCACATTTATTTATACATATATGCACATTGGAAAGCTAATCTTACGTCATGCACATACTTGCATTTGAAAAGGAAATTCCATGCCATCTATATACATTTGAGGGATAATTCCACATCATATATTCATTTAGGAAGCGTCCTCAGGCCATTTTTGACATGGGTACATTTTCTAAAAGGCTCCTAATGCTACCTATCCTCAAATACGCATATGTTGAAAGGCATTTTTTTTTGCTACTCATTCACACTTTGCAAGGCATTTTATGCCATATATTCACATATATACAGACCATTGAAAGGTATTTTCCATGCTACCTAGATGCAAAGTATCCCTCATGGGGCAGCCAAATTCTAGTAAAAATCCTCTCAAGCATGTCCTAATTTTCATGCCTTTACACTTTCAAAACCAAAATTTAGATTCTTAGGCATAAGTCATGCTTCCTTGCATTGAAGTTAAGAGCTTGGGTTCCTAAGCTTAGAATTGCATTTGGGCACCTATTTCGAATCCTCTCTGCTGTCCCTATGTATATAAAACAGTCCCATAATCCCAATCTTACAAAACCATATTCATATGTCATTGAGGCATTTCACCGAGCACTTGGTGGGCGCATGTTTAGGCATGAATAGCAAGAGAGTGGGGGCAATGTGGCATGCCCCATTGCTTCAGAATACAACATAGGCCTAAGGCCATCTCCTACAACCCCTCAACTCAAACAAATCAAGCATGAAAACAACCCAAAACTGCCCCACAAATTTGGGCACATTCTTACAATTTAGAGCACCAAAAGATGAACAAGATGCACCAATGGAAAGCTAAAAAAACTCAAGGATTCAATACTTACTTGTTGGAGTGAGTAGGAGTACCAAAAATGAAAGCAAAATGCAACCAAAGGTGGCTTGGGGGAGCAAAAACCGTGAGTCCCGTGAGCTCTCTCTTTTTGAATGAAGGGGGGGGGGGAGTTTTTGGGTGCAGAAAACGTTCCCCTCCCTCGTTTTTTTATATTTTGGTGCAAGGGTTGCTCGCCCAGGCGAGCTAATCTGCCAATTTTTTGTTTTTTAGGGGAAACATATCCATGGCCCTCTACAGGTTGGCGTTCACTTACTCGAAGCCACTCAAGTTAGATCAGGCATCCATTATTTATTTTAAACAAACGATAGTAATAATTACTGTGAATTTAAAGGATACTGGGCTGCCTTGCAGCGACGTTTTCCACTTGTCCAGCGTCGGGAAGGGACGACGATCTGTCGGTCGTGACCTTATCCTCTATTTGCATCTGTCCCTAAGTACCTAAAAGTAGGAAACAACAATGCGTGGCAAATCGTGACCGCGTCGTCGTCTTTCCTTGGTTGATTTCTGCCGTTAACTTTGTCTCGACTTCTGACCGTGGCCTAAGACAATTCTGCCCCTGTTATCACAAAATATGCATGTGTATGCGCAATGTTTTCAATGCAATGATCTTCTTAGTGAAAGCTGGTTAGGTTCAGCTTTAATTAAGCGTTTGGGGCACTCCATGAACTGAGCGAAAAGGGCTCAGGTTATTACAAACTAACACAAGGTTTAAAACCAAAGTGAGGACTGAAGCCTCAACCCATGTTCTCTTCTTTTAAAGAAACGTGACGAGACAATTACAGCGGATGGGAATCCCTGGAGGAAACCAAGAAGAACAAAAAACTCAAAAATAAAAAGAACATGCAGCGGTTCCCTTAATTGCCCCAGACTTCAAGCGTAATATCGCTTAACGACATCGGAGTTCACGGGCAAGGGTAGTTCCTCGCCATCCATGTTGGTGAGTACCAGAGCCCCCCCAGAAAAAGCCCTTTTCACAATGAAAGGTCCTTCGTAATTCGGGGCCCACTTCCCTCGATTATCTTTAACAGCGTGGGATATCTTTTTTAGCACAAGGTCCCCCTCGTTGAACTTGCGCGGGCGTACCTTCTTGTCGAACGCGTTCTTTATCCTTTGTTGATACAGGCGCCCATGGCTCATGGCCATTAAACGCTTACCTTCAATAAGGTTGAGTTGGTCGTAGTGTGTTTGAGCCCACTCTGACTCTTCTAGGCCTGATTCCGCTAGTATCTTCTGGGAAGGGACCTCTACCTCAAATGGGAGTACCGCTTCCATCCCATAAACCAAGGAATACGGCGTTGCCCCAGTAGAAGTTCGTACCGAGGTTCTATATCCATGCAGGGCGAAAGGCAGCATCTCATGCCAATCTTTGTATGACACCGTCATCTTCTGAATAATCTTCTTAATATTTTTATTTGCAGCCTATACAGCCTCATTTATCTTTGGCCGATAAGGGGTGGAGTTATGATGCTGGATCTTGAAATCCTCGCACATTTTCTGCATCATTTTGTTGTTTAGATTGGTGCCATTGTCAATAATGATCTTCCTAGGGAGTCCGTATCGACAAATTAGTTCCTTCTTTATGAATCTGACCACCACACTCCTCGTGACATTGGTATAAGAAGCCGCTTCGACCCATTTGGTGAAGTAATCTATCGCCACAAGAATGAAGCGATGACCATTCGAAGCTTTGGGTTTGATGGCCGCAATGGCATCTATCCCCCACATGGAAATAGGCCAAGGGGTGGACATGACATTTAGAGGATGTGGCGGAACATTGACATTGTTCGCGTATGCTTGACATTTATGACATTTCCTTACATGGGCGCAACAATCGCTTTCCATAGTGAGCCAGTAATAACCGGCTCTAAGGATCTTCCTGGCCATAGCATGCCCATTGGCATGTGTCCCAAATGAACCCCCATGGATTTCCTCAATCATGTAGTTTGCCTCTTTGGCATCTATGCATCGTAGGAGGGTCATGCCGTGGTTTCGTTTATATAGGATGGTACCACTCACAAAGAAACCAGTAGCCAATCTCCTTAACGTTCTTTTGTCATTGTCAGAAATCCCTGGTGGATATTCTTTGTTCTCAACATATTGTTTGATGTCGAAATACAACGGTTTCCCATCTCACTCTTCCTCTATCGTACAACAATGTACCGGCTTGCCCGGAGATCTGAATTCAATGTACGGTAGATCCTCGTGTGGGGCAAGTTGAAACATGGATTCCAAGGTGGCCAATGCATCGTCCATTTGGTTCTCTTCCCGAGGTATGTGGTGGAAAGAAATGTCGTCAAAGAATTCGGCTAACTTCAAGATATGTGTTTGATAGAGTATCAACTTCAGATCCCTAGTTTCCCATTCTCCTCTCAACTGGCGTATTACCAAAGCCGAGTCTCCATACACTTTGAGTAGCTTTACGTCAAAATCAATGGCCGCTTGAATCCCAAGGGCGCACACTTCATATTCGGCCATATTGTTGGTATAATCGAAACCTAGCCTGGTCGTGAAAGGAATACACTGATCATCCGGGGATACAAGGATTGCCCCTACTCCATGGCCCAAAGCATTAGATGCCCCATCGAAGCAAACAATCCATTTCTCTATGTCCTCGTGCGTCTGCTTCTCTTCGAATAGGGCCATGATGTCTTCATCTGGGAACTCAGGGTGCATCGGCCGATAATCTTGGAGGGGTTGTTGGGCCAAATAATCTGCCAAGGCGCTTCCCTTTATCGCCTTTTGGGTGACGTACAAAATATCGAATTCAGATAGTAGTACCTGCCACCTAGCGATTCGTCCCGTGAGGGTCGGTTTCTCAAAGATGTATTTCACGGGATCCATTTTGGAAATAAGCCACGTGGTATGACTGAGCATGTATTGCCTAAGACGATGTGACGCCCATACCAGGGCGCAGCACGTCCTTTCCAGCATTGAGTAATTCATCTCACATGCGGTAAACTTCTTGCTAAGATAGTAAATGGCTTGTTCCTTTTCCCCAAAGTCATCATGCTGACCCAACACGCACCCCATAGACTCGTCTAACACAGTCATGTACAAGAAAAGAGGTCTTCCTGTTACAGGTGGCATTAGCACCGGGGGGTTTGCGAGGCTCTGTTTGATCTTCTCGAAGGCCTCTTGGCAGTCGCTGTTCCACAGGACCGCCTGGTTCTTACGCAATAGCTTGAAGATGGGCTCACATGTAGGGGTGAGTTGCGAGATAAATCTCACGATGTAATTCAACCTGCCCAAGAAACCTCGAACCTGCTTCTCCGTGCGTGGCTCTGGCATTTCAAGAATGGCCTTCTCTTTCTCAGGATCTATCTCTATCCCTTTCTGGCTCACGATAAATCCCAGCAACTTCCCCGATTTTACCCCGAAGGTGCACTTGGTTGGGTTTAGTTTCAGTTGGTATTTCCGCTGCCTTCCAAACAGCTTACGCAGATTGACGAGGTGTTCATCCTCAGTCCGAGATTTGGAAATCATGTCATCTAGATAGACCTCTATCTCTTTATGCATCATGTCATGGAACAACGCTACCATGGCATGCTGATAGGTTGCCCCAACATTTTTCAGCCCGAAGGCTATCAGCCCATCACTTTGTAGTAGAACGTTCCCCATAGGGTGACGAAAGTAGTCTTCTCCACATCTTCGGGTGCCATCTTTATCTGATTATACCCTGAGAAACCATCCATAAAAGAGAAAAGGGCGAACTTGGCTGTATTATCTACTAGTATATCAATGTGTGGCAGGGGAAAATTGTCTTTAGGACTGGCTCGGTTTAAGTCCCGATAGTCTATGCACATTCGCACTTTGCCGTCCTTTTTTGGGACCGGGACAATGTTGGCCACCCACTCCGAGTATCGAGCTACAGCTAAGAAACCCACATCGAACTGCTTTCTCACTTCTTCTTTGATTTTTAAAGACATTTTGGGTCTCATCCTTCGTAGCTTTTGCTTAACCGGGGAAGACCCAGGATTCAATGGCAACTTATGCTGCACAATGTCGAGGTCCAGACCTGGCATGTCTTGGTACGACCATGCAAAGACGTCTTGATATTCTTCAAGAAGGGTTATCAAGCCTTGGCAGATAGGTGTGGTCATACCAGTTCCTACTTTCACTTCTTTCTTTCCCTCTCTGGTCCCTAAGTTTATCAGTTCGGTTTCGTCTTGGTGAGGCTTCATTTCGCGCTCTTCCTGAGCGATCAACCTCTCCAACTCTGGTGAAAGAACGTCCTCTTCCTCTTCTTCATTTATTGTTTGGCTTACTTCTCGGTCAAAATCGATTATCAAACCCTTGTTGTTAGGATCCTCAAAGAATTGACCCTCATATCTATACCAATCAAGACAAAAGAAACAAAAACATGCAAAATGATATGAGAAAAGGTGGAACTGCAAGAACAGATGAAACAAGATCTCTTTGTTATTTAATAAGGTAGGTTTCACAAAACAAAAGAGAAAGGAATTTATAGCCTCTAATTACATTGAATCAGCGGTATAGACCTCTGACTGGCTTATCACGCGCCAGTTCCCCACTTGGGAATCGAGATGGCATGGTCGCACAAAACTTGGCGGGTCTTGTGGAGACTCCTCTCCTATTGCCGCCACCTCTTCCTCAAACATTATCCCGGCACTGGTGAAACACTGGCTAACATGGCCGGGCCATGCCTTATCTGCCCTGAGTCTTGACAGCGCATTCCTCCTTCCCGGCATCCCAGATTCATACCCCAACCCATATTTGTACGGGTTTCCCCTAATGTCAACCACATCGGCATTCCCGAGGCTGTCCTTGCCCAGACCCATTCCGGGCTCATAACCGTGCTTGAGCATCACCCGTGCCACCATTATGGCCGCATTAGAGAGAGAAGGTAGCAACAGACTTATTTCCAAAGAGGCACAACTCACCACCTCGAAGGATTGGAAAGCTGTTTCCAATTATTCTTCTGCTGCTTCTACATAGGGTGCGGAGGAGGGGCAACTCACCAACATATCCTCTTCGCCTGACACTATCACCAAAAGTCCACCAACCGCGAATTTCAATTTCTGGTGAAGCGTCGAAGGGACTACTCCTAGCGCATGAATCTAGGGTCTCCCCAAGAGGCAGCTGTAGGCAGGATTTATGTCCATCACTTGAAAAACCACATTGCAAGTGTGGGGGCCTATCTGAATAGGGATGTCGATTTCCCCCATCACTTCCCGCCGACTACCGTCAAAGGCTCACACCACCATCGAACTTGGTTTTAGACGTGACGCATTAAAAGGAAGTTTCTCCAAGGTGGTCTTTGGCATCACATTTAAACTTGAACCATTGTCGATGAGTACCTTAGAGACGACATGGTCCATACATCTGACAGACACAGGTAGAGCCTTGTTATGCCCTCTCTCCTCAACGAGAATCTCTTCTTCCGTAAACCCGATATAGTTATTGGTAGTTATATGATTAACAATGCCTTCAAAACCCTCAACTGAGATGTGGTGTGCTACGTGGGCTTCGTTGATGACCTTTACCAATAGTGCATGATGAGGCTCAGAGTTTATGAGCAGTTCGAACAAAGAGATCCTTGCCGGAGTTTTATTCAATTTCTCAACAACTTTAAACTCGCTTTGTTGGATGAGATGAAGGAACTCATGAGCCTCTTCCAAAGTCACCACCTTTCCTTGAAGACCTTCTTTCTTTTCAGCCCCTTTTACCACTGGGGGATCCACTTCTTTTGAGAGGGTGGCCACGTCTGCGGGCTCTTGGATCATGGGTGCTTTCCCCTTGGAGGGAAATTCCGCCGAGTGAGGGGGAGCGAACACCTGGCCACTGCGGGTTACGCCGCTAAGACCGGTAATGTTGGTCACCTTGGCCGACAAGGAGTCAACCTCGGTTGGCGCCCTTTCTCCAAAAGCGGGAGGGGTATATTTCCATGGCACGACCTTGTTGCTTTGATAGGCAAACAACATTGGCTTGGGCGCTGTCGGGGGGTACATGGGCCTGGAGCCGGTCACATTCCTAGTGAAACATATTACTAGGGCTTTGGGGGTTAGGGGAACCTTCTTTTCTTCCGAATGCATGCAAATCTGTGGTTCTTCCCTATCTCTCTTGGACACTTCGAGCTGCCCCCAGTCCATGAGCCGTTGAAGTAACTCTTCCACCACGGGACAGGTTTCCATGTCGTGTGATTCCCCGAGATGAAACAAACATCCATCTTTTTCGTCTCCGCCACGAGAGACCATGCATGTCGCTTGCAGCGACTGGTAGATGAATCGTCTAGACGTCACATCTTCTAATTTCTTTGCCCCTGACGGCCCATCCTTTTGGATGGCGTTTATGCTAGCCCCTCCATGACTGGCTAGTGGATTGGTTTTAACGTTGGGGCCCTCCTCTTGGAATGATAGCCAGCCGACATTTATCAGGTGTTGCACCTTATACTTGAACGGTAAGCAAGAGTCAATGTTGTGTCCGGGGGCTCCACTATGGTATGCACACTTGGCATTCGAGTTGTACCACTTGGGGTATGGTGGCTGGAATACCTTCCCGGGTATGGCCACTACCAAATGATTTTCCAATAATGAGGGCCACAGCTCGGAGTATGCCATGGGAATAGGAGAGAACTCGTCTTTCGGGGGGCTCCGTGCATTGTTATAACTCGCGCTAGGAGTTGTATTATTGGCTGGCCGGGGAGTGGCCGGAGCTGTGTGTTGGGCAGGCATTTTTTCTGTTGCGGGAGGCCCTTCTACTTGAGTTGGGAGGGAACTTCCGGCTCGGATCAAAAAGTTCGGATGGTTGTGCTGGTATGAGTTTTGGGCATTTTGGGGTGCTTTCATCCATGTTGGGGCGGTGGTGACTGCGTGGGTATCTCCTTCCTTTTTCCGTGTGCCCACCACCGGGGCTCTTCTATTGTTGTTGGGGGCATCGTTGGAGGCATATTCAAACTTTCCTTTTCTCAGTCCGGACTCGATTCTTTCTCCGGCGAAGACGAGGTCTGCAAAGTTAGCTGGCATGTATCCTATCAGCTTCTCATAGTAGAACGTAGGCAACGTATCTACCATAATTGTGATCATCTCCCTCTCAGTCATGGGCGGGACGACTTGGGCTGCTAGGTCTCTCCACCTTTGAGCATATTCTTTAATGGACTCATGTTCTCGCTTGGTCATGCTCTGAAGCTAGTTCTGATCAGGAGCCATATCCGTGTTGTATTGGTACTGCCTAATAAAGGCAGTTGCCAAGTCTTTCCATGACCGGATCTGAGAAGCTTCCAGATTGGTATACCATGCCACTGCTGCTCCGGCTAAGCTATCTTGAAAGAAATGCATCAACAACTTTTCGTCCGTAGAATATGCTCCCATCCTTCGGCAATACATCCGAAGATGACCTTTTGGACATGTCGTCCCTTTGTATTTATCAAAATCTGGTACTTTAAACTTGGGAGGGATGACGATGTCAGGTACCAGACACAGATCCGCTAAATCCGAGAACGGGTAGTTGCCGAGGCCTTCTACCGCTCTCAACCTCTCTTCAAGTAAATCAATCTTTCCCTTATCTTTTGCAAAGGGAACAAATTCTTTAATGGGTGTGGGTGGAGACGGGACATGGCGGACTATGTTTGGTTTGGGCAATTCATGGGGGGCCGGATCCTTGAGGGGAAGTAGAGGGCCTAGATGGGCATCTCCTTCATCATCTTCTTGCAGAGGATAGTCGACACAAGGAGGGAATTGCCCCTCGAAGGTAGGGGCTTGGCTCAAATCGTCTGGAGCGGTACGGGGAGTGAAGTCCGGAGGCAAACCATAAGAGTAGGCTTGAGGACTATACCTCTGACCGAAAACCATCGTGTTTCTGTCTCGGCCCAAGTTTATTGCGAGCTGTAGCACCAGTTCCGCTTCCCTAGCTTTATTGGAAGCGGTCGCGGTAGCATTATCTTCTATAGTTTTCTGAAGCTTTAGCATGGCCTCCGTGATAGAAGCCATTTGATCTTTTAAGGACGATAGGTCGGCCTTCATCTGTTCTTGCACTCCCTCTTCATTATCCATCTTTTTGGATCGAGTGTTATAGGGGTGCATTTGCGCTTTTTTAGTTATGGTGAGTTCCCTAAAGAAACAAACAATGGTGAGTATACCACCAAAACATGAATATGCTAATAAATGATCAGAACACTTGGATCCACCTCAAGGCCTTTTTTAGATAACGTGATGAGTTTCAGAACTTCTCTTTTTATAAAAAGGAACAAAGCTTTTATCTAGCCAATATCATACAAAAGTGTTACAACAGAACCTAACGGTTTCTAATTATATGGGCCATCAAATCTATCATGTGTTGACAGTAATTGATTAGCCTGTGAATTTCCTCAAGGGATGAACACACTTCAACGATGGCCTTTGCTTTGGCTAGTAGTCGCGGGAGGTCTTGACTTCCATTTAAGGTCAAGGCGAACCTATCCATCCACATGGTCGCTTCTTGATGCAATGCATCAATCACCCTCCCTCTTGCTTCCTTCTCGGCATACGCTTGTGCGAAGTCCTCTACTAGTTTTTGTTCATGGGTCAAAGACTGGTTTAACTCTTCTTTGTACTGCCCTATTATAGCTAGCATGCTTTGTTCCGTGGCTTCTAAGTGTTGGGCCAAACTCCTCTTAGATCTTGAGCAAGCAGCTAACTCCTCCTTTAAGATCATGCCATGTACTCGTGACTGGTCTCTTTCCTCTCTCCGGAGCTTGAGCTCATTGTTGTTGCCCCACAAAGCTCCTCGGAATTTATCTCGGCCATGCTCTTCCTTGCAGGCCCTCTTGGTTTCTTGTTCAAGGGCTCTTGCAGTAGCCGCGTTTTCCTCTTGTAACTCAGCACACTCTTTCCGGATGTTAGTAGCGGCTGACTTGAATTTTTCTTTGGTGAGTCTTGCCTTCCCTAGCTCTAATTTTAGAGCTTGGACTTCTTCATCCTCTCCCGGAGCTTTGAAGTTCTCCTCGTTGATAACTTTCAACTTGGAGAGCCAATCTAACCCTCGTGTATGAACTCTTAGCCATTCATGATAACCACCGATGATGCCATTATGGATGCCCCTAAGTTCTTTATCTTTCCTCAACGGACTTTTCAACGCCTTGTGGACTCTTTGTAGAACCTTCAGACTTTGCGTGCCGAAATCTCTCACAAGGAAAGGTGAGAGGCTCTCTTCCGTTGGTGCTCCCCTCATGGGGTACCCTAGCTGTCTTATGGCAAGTGCAGGATTATAGTTAATACAACCCCTCGTCCCTATCAACGGAACATTTGGGTAGTCCCTACATGAGAAAAGAACTCCCTCCTTTCCATCCTTCCATCGAGGAAACCAGTTGATTGTGCTGCCTCCTATCCCAGCCAAGTATTGGTCCCAATCGACTCTTCTCTTTTCGACGCACGAGCGATAACTTTGAAGCAGACACGGGTGTCTTATGTCTTGTTGGAATAGGTGCGAAACCAAACCTCACACAAAGAGCGGGTAAGCAGCAGACGATCCGTGCGCTGTTCTTCTCGCACCTTCGGTCAAATGTATCAAATAAGTCTGCCAAGATAGCCACCACTGGGCTCTCCTTGCTATGGTGATATGCAAGGAAAGCATCAATTGCGGCTAGGTCCACCAAACCGTCCACGTTCGGAAAGAGGACAACCCCAAAGATTAGCAAAGCTAGTATATCCGCAAACGGGACCCACTCTTCTTGACTTGCCATATCCCTTGCCTTGCCTTCCAAGTATTTATGCGGTAGGCCCACTACGCCGTTTCGAGTTTGCTACATACGATCCAACTCTCTCGCCAAATCTCCGACCACAGCTGCAATCTTGCTCAAGGAGGGAAGAAACCCGGAGAAAAGATACGGTTTTCTTCCCCCAAGAGGGCATCCTAATATCTCCTCAAATTCTTCAACAGTCGGTACTATTTGGAAGTCCCCAAACGTGAAGCATCTCAATGGCTGGTCATAGTATTGGGTGAGGGATACAACAACTTCCGTAAATAACTCCACTACGGTCAAATCTAAAATCTTTCCATACACTTTGCAGAAGGCTTGCCTTTGGAGGGGTCCCATCAACCGTCCCAACTCCTTAAGGCTGGTGACATCTAGGCCCTTAATCTTGACTTGATAAAATCTTTTTCCGTTTTGATTTGTCCCCATCATTTACCTAAAAAAGGGGTGGATCAAGACTCCGATATGAATGATGCAATGCGCATGCATGAAACGGAAAGAAACCAAAACAAGGGGTAATTTACATATACGAGACCAAAAAGATCCATCTTTTTAATACTATGTTCAAGGCATTATGGCGCCTCAACGTATGTATTAAAAAGTGACGTATTACTCTAGAGAAACAAAATATCACTAGCAAAACTATAATTTATGTGCTATTCACAGAAGAATGCATGAGAACAAATGGCACGGAGCATGTTTGCTCTATCCCCCTATTTGGGAACCTATAGGATAATATCTAGGGGTCTCTAATAACTACTCCCAACGATTCATAACTCACATGGTTGTTTTCTAGAGGTATCATCACTCAAGATAATAATATTGTGGCGGTATGGAATACTAGCGACAACACATTATAAAGAGAGAAAGCTCTAGATGAGGTTTCACTATTATCAAGCAAGTCGAAGACCTAGCATGATCATAGATTCACCTCCACTCCTTAGATTCCCATGAACCCGGGTATAGGGCCCCTTTTTTACTCAAACCCGTGGGTGCTTAGAATGCAGTGTAAAAATGTGGAAAAGATAGCAGTTATTACGTTTGCACAGTTCAACAAAATGCACACATAAAGTTTCACAATTCCACAATTCCCTAAAATAGGCCTAACTCACAAAAAACAGTCCCCAGCGGAGTCGCCAACTATCGCAACCTACCCTTTTGCGAGCGAGCGAGGCGAGACTCACTGGTGCGCTTTCCAAAGGAGGAAAATGCGCGAAGTCGCCACCAACGTTTATTTGTGGAAAACGTCGGAAAAACCGAAGGAAACCGGTCATAAAGAACATTCCAAGTTCGGGAGTTGTATTTACGTTTGAGGAAGGTATTAGCACCTCTCACGTTTGTCTCAAAGGACAACAGCCTTGTTTTTAGAATTGTGTGAAATTGTGTTACCCTAACTTATTTCTTTTTATTTTTTATTTTTTTGAGGTCGACAAAAGTGGGGCTCTTGCTCCTACGTACCCTCCATCAAAGAGGAAATCAGACCTACGTAGTTCTTTCTTAAAGGCGAATCAAGCGATTCTTTTTACTTGGAGGGTGGTCATTTTAAGGCGTTGGACCTTAAAAATGATCCTTTTTACTTGGTAAGAAAAACTGAGGTATTGTATTTTAAAATCCTTTTTTAGTGATTTTTCGCGGATGAGCTTGACTTTGCGAGTTGATTTTAGCCTTAGTTTCACTTTAGTTATTAGTCAATTCAATTAAGAAAGAGAAATCCCAAAGAGAAACGTCCGATTGATTTTTTTTTGCTTTATTTTACTAAAAGATATTTTTTTATTATTATATTATTATTTTACCTCTTTTTGATTTCCAACGTGGTTACGGCACGACCAAACGGTCAGATTTCATTTTAACAGAAATTAACGGATATTACAAATCAAACGATCGGTGGAAATTTATTTTATTTTTTGATTAGGCGAGAAAATGACTTAAGTAAATGACTGAAGCACGTCAAAAGGGGTACGAAAAGTAAATGAAATGAGAATAAAAGTACACGAAACAAATGGGGACCACCACAGGTACATAGAATGAATTGAAAAGTTCGATTTGGGGTACTTACCGGTTGAAGACCGAAGAACAATGAAGAACGAACGATGAATGACGAAGAACGGTTGAAAATCTTCGCGAAATCACCCACGGAAACGTTACGGAAGCGCCTTGACTTGGATTTTCTTCACGGAAACAATTTTCCTCAGTAATTTCAAGTGAATACGAAGTGCCAAGAAGGCTGAATCCTATCCTTCTTCATTCCTCCCCCTATTTATAGCAAAATAGGGGAGGAGCATGCCACCCAGCTCGCCTAGGCGAGCCAGGTTGCTTCCTCCAGAAGCAACCGCCTTCTGGAGGAAGAATCTGGAAGGCCCAAGTGGGTCTGGTTACTGTTTGCACCCCATTTTTTACTAAATACATGATACTTGTTTTCTTTTCGTAAGGTTACGGAACCTTACGGATCATATAATTACTCCTTTTTTAGCTTTCAAAGAGTTACGGAAACTCACGGATTGCGTAACAATACTTCCTTTTGATTTCCGTCACGTTACGGATTTTCACGGATTGCGTAACAACGCTTCCTTTTAATTTCTGACACGTCTCGGGACTTCACATATCGTGCAACAAAGGGTGCCAAGTACCTCGAAGCGGTCAATCAACGGTTGCATGCCATCAAGCAATAGTTCCCGGACGAAATTAGGGTATGACACTACCGCTTAGCGACATGTGGGGCCGCTTAGCAGAAGTTGCAGAAATTCAGCTTCTGCAAAATTGGCTTAGCTTGAAAGTACCTGCTAAGCCTAAGGTCTATGCAAGGATATGCGCTAAGCTTCTCAAAGGCTGCTTAGCGGCACCAACAATTAAAAAATTTCACTAAGTATTGGGAGCTTAGCGAGTGAGGCTCACTTAGCTCAGCGGATGCCGCAATGAGTCGCGCTTGGCCCAGGAAAGCTCGGCTTAGCACGAGGCTATCAACAAAAAAATTGTCTAAGTTACCTGGGCTTAGTGATTATGCCTCGCTTAGCCACAAGTAGTTCAGCAAGAGGATGAGTGTTCATCCTCAAGAGATGAACTCGCTTAGCGCAGCAGGCGCACTTAGCGAGTTCTTCAGAGAACGCATATATTCAATGAGCACTGATGAACTCGCTTAGTGCAGCATGCTCGCTTAGTGAGTTCATCATGTTTTCCAAAAAACACAGAAAATGCAGTTTGTTTTCTTGTACTTTTCAAGCCTCTAAAAGGCATATCAAGCATGCAATGTGTGCAACATACTCAATACTATATACACGTATATATAGTCCTAATCTTAAACTAATTCTAACAAAACATTAAAACCCTAAAAATCAAAAACTACAAATGAAGTCTTCTACCCTAAAGTTTATTAAAGAAAAAGAGAAAAGGAAACAAGGAACTTACTTGGATGGTGATTGGTTATTGCTTGGAAGTTGATAATGCAAAAAGAAAGCACAGATGCAAAATGTGCGAAATTTTGGAGAGAGAGAATGCGGAGACGAAGTTAACAAAATCTGGCAATTGTGAGTGTAACTGCCGTTACACTTACTTAAGCAGTTTTCAACACTCTCACTTAGCGGACCACTGTGTTAAGTAAGCCAGAGAGATGTTTGGTTTCTCAGTGAGGATCACTTAGCGGTTCCTCGCGCTTAGCCGACGTTTGAAATTCAAAATCAGTTTTTTTAACAAGCGTCTTGGCTTAGCGCACAAAAGGACCATTGAGCGAGATCTGCAGATAAAAAACCTGAAACTCTCGCTAAGCCAGGCTCTGGCCAGCTTAGCTAAAATGATGCATCTTAAGTACAGAGGAGCATGCACTTAGCTGATAAGGACTTGCTTAGCGCTCACATTGCCGAAAGGAATTCAGCTTAGCCGCCATGACTAGCGCTTAGCTTTATGAACCCCAGTTCTGGCCGCAAAGAAATGAGCTTGGCGGCAATGACTCGCACTTAGCCAAAGTGTATGATGGGCTTAACGATCAGACTACACCTTAGCCGAATTCAGATCAAATTGAAGTTGGCTTAGCTCAGCCTTGGCCAGCTTAGCGGATCAAATCAGCCTCAGATGCAAGGGTTGAGCGCTAAGCGCTTGAGACTCGCGGCTTAGTGCATGAACAAAGATGCGCTTAGCGCGAGGCTTGCGCTTAGCGAAAGGACTGTTTTTCAGAAAAAAATTTCTAAGTTATTTTTCAGTCCCTTCCTCAACAAATTGAAACCCTTATATCTAGCATGCAAGGATAAGCTGATATACTCCAATGTACAGATTAAAAAGCAAGTTCCACATGATATATTCATGAAAAACAAAGATAGCAGAACTTAAAACTGGGTTGCCTCCCAGGAAGCACTTCTTTAATGTCATTAGCTTGACGCATTTACCTCACTGGGTGATCTTATGTTTTGGTTCTTACCGTCAGAATCTCTTGACCTCCTTCCATTACCTGTAACCAAACATTTTGTTCTGGAGCAGGCTTGTCTTCAACAAATAAATCAAAATCAATTATTTGATCTTCAAAACCCAACTCCAGCTTCCTCCTACCCATAACAACTATGCAGCTTGCAGTCAACATGAATGGCCTTCCCAATATTACAGGAATGTCAGTATATTCGCAGATATCCATTACCATAAAATCTGCCGGGAAGATAAAATGTTTCACTCTTACCAACACATCTTCTATTACTTCATATGGCCTGGTAATGGAGCGATCAACTAGTTGTAAAGTCATTCTAGTGGGCATTATCTCCAACTCTCCCAATCTTCTGCTCATGGAGAGTGGCATTAGATTAATGCTGGCTCCCAGGTCAATAAGTGTTTTTCCCACAGTGACTTCTCCAATTGAACAAGGAATAGTTACACTCCCAGGATCTTTATGCTTGGGTGGAAGGATCTTTTGAATCACTGCACTGCAATTTCCTTCCACTATGATGATTTCCTGGTGAATATACTTATCTTTCCTTGTTAACATATCCTTCAAGAATTTGGAGTAGAGTGGCATCTGCTACAAAGCTTCTCCGAAGGGCATGGTTATTTCCAGTTTCCTGAAAATATCTAAAAATCTCACCAGATGTCGATCTTTTTCCTTCTTGGAAGGTACCACAGGATATGGTACTTCCACACCTTCATCCATAGCTTTTTCACTTCTACTCTTCTTTGCATTCTTATTTTTTTCTTCTTTTTCATTTTTTTCATTTTCTATTTCTTTTTCTACTTCTTTTTCTTTTTCTTGGTCCTCCAATTGTTTATTTTGGACCATTATTTGTTTCCCTTTTTCCTAATTGCCTTCACCTCTCACATCATTTTTCTTAACTTCAGTACCTTTCTTTTCAGCCGCTTTCTCCTTGTGCATTACACTTTCTTCATCCTCAGCTTCCACAAACCTCTTACTCCTTGTCATCACAACTTTGCATTCCTTCTTGGGATTCTGTTCTGTATTTGCCACAAAATTGTTGGATGACTTGTCAGCTATCTGCTTGGCCAGTTGTCCCATCTGGACCTCAAGGTTATTTAGTGTTGTCTCAGTGCTTTTATGATTTGACATTGTCACCTGCATAAACTGAGTCAAGATCTCCTCCAGCTTAGTAGTCCTCTGGAATATGTTAGGCCCTTGTGGGATTGGCCTGTTTGAAGTCCCACTCTGGTCTTTGTTGAACTGGTTGCCAGGGTGTGTCCTCCACTGTCCTTGTTGATTATAAGGACCCTGTTGGAAGCCTAAAAATCCTCCTTGAGTTTACCCTTGTCCCTGTTGATTTCCCATATAATGAATTTCTTGAGTGTTTTCTTCAGTGGCAATACATTGGCCTATTTCATGAGCCTCACCACAGATGGTACAACCTATAACCTGCAAAACAGAAGAGTGCATAGGTTGACCAATAGACAACTTAGTTGGCAGCTTACCGAGTGTTTCTGTTAAAATCTCAAGTTGCTTAGAAAGCAATTTGTTATGTGCCAATAAAGTGTCATGTGATGATAGCTATCATACCCTAATTTCGTCTGGGGACCATTGTTTCATGGCATGTAACCTTTGTTTGACCGCTTCGAGGTACTTAGCACCCTTTGGGACAAACATGAGAGGTGCTAATACCTTCCTCAAACATAAATACAACTCCCAAATCTGGAATATTCTTTATGACCGGTTTCCTTCGGTTTTTCTGACGTTTTCCTCAAATAAACATTGGTGGCGACTCCACGCATTTTCCTCCTTTGGAAAACGCACCCGAAAGCCTCGCCTCGCTCACCCGCAAAAGGGTAGGTTGTGACAGTTGGCGACTCCATTGGGGACTATTTTTGTGAGTTAGGCCTATTTTAGGAAATTGTGGAATTGTGAAACTTTGTGTGTGCATTTTTGAACTATGTAAATATAATAAATGCTGTCTTTTCCACATTTTTACACCGCATTCTAAGCACCCACGAGTTTGAGTAAAAAAGGGGCCCTATACCCGGGTCCATGGGAATTTAAGGAGTGGAGGTGAATCTATGGTCATGCTAGGTCTCCGACTTGCTTGATAATAGTGAAACCTCGTCTAGAGCTTTCTCTCTTTATAATGTGTTGTCGCTGGTATTCCATACCGCCGCAATATTATTATCTTGAGTGATGATACCTCTAGAAAACAGCCATGTGAGATATGGATCGTTGGGAGTAGTTATTAAAGACCCCTAGATATTATCCTATAGGTCCCTAAAATAGGGGCACGAAGCGAACACGCTGCGTGCCTTTTAAACACTGTCATGCATATAACCTAAATGTCATGTACGCCTTTGTTGTATGATTATTTGAGGATATTGCCATGCTGTGTAAATCCCCCTGTTGCGCTTTTGCGCATCTGCATCATGCCGTCACACATGCGTTGTATGTGGGTCTCGTCTTTTGTCGTGGGAAGTCGGAAGATCCATATCGTCTTCTTAACTGCACACACGGGGCACTACGCCCCCAAATGCGCAAGTAAGGAGAGATGATTTCCCGGGCTCTCGTGTCCGTAAATGCATTCATATCATGCATCGCATAAACATCTCTTCAGCATCATAATGAACATATCGTTCCTGCATTTGTCCGTTATCACATTCCAGCCTCACATTTTAATTGAGTCATTGCATCATCATGCATATGCGTTCAACATACTTTTTGTTCTACATGTTTGCTCATACATGATCCTTGTGTTTTCCTCTCCAAACAAAAAAAAGGGAAGCATGAAAATTCATGATGCATTCTTAGTTGCATGTGTTAGGTACCATGAGCCAACCATGTTGGGATCATAAACCCATTTCTAAAATAAATAAAAAAACACAAACAACAAAACAAAATGATTGAGCATGATACCTAATGCGTGGTTAACTAAGAAAGGATGTCTCTTCGGGCATCTCAATCTCATAATTACATTTTCCATGCATAGGATGCGTATTCCCAAGTCTTTCATCCCTATGAAATGTTGTTGAAGTATTGGCGATCAAAATTGCCATTCCCTGGGTTATGGGGTTGAACCAAGCTCGTGCTTTTACGAAAAGGTTCATCAAGTCAAGTTGAAGTAAGGAAGTAACCATCTTGCAAAATTAGGGCAAAAGATGGATCGTGTTACATAATTGCTTCGTCTACTGCCAAACAAGTTTAGGATTGTTGATATCCTTGTTACTTCCAGCTTCACCTTGACAAAGATGTCATGGACCATGTTGAAAATCTAAATTGACTCAACCCCATGTCCTGCATAAAAATTCGCAATACTTCAACTATGCATCATTCGCATACATCCATGCTTTCCATTGGTTGCATTGCTCATTACATTCTTTCCTTGAAAAATAAAATAAAATAAAATGAACTTAATCATTGTTATAAAAAAAAACATGCTTTACGGTGCCCTCACCGAACCTATGCTAGAGCTAGAGTAATGGGTGAAGTAGAGGAGGTACAAGAGAAGATGAAGGCCGACATGGAGGCCATGAAAGAGCAAATGGCCACGAAGATGGAGGCCATGATGATCATGAAGAAGATAATGGAAGCCAGTGCGGTTGCAGTTGCCGCTACCAGCATTGTTGCTAAGGTGAACCCGATGCCCCCATCTGGCCTCAACCAAATGAATCATCCAACCTCAGCTATGGTAGGCAAAGATTTGGGAAGTACGGGCAGCCCCCATGATGTGCAAATTCAAAACGAGCACGCCTTCCCGCCATATGGCTTGCCTCTCAACTATACGCCACCCAATGTGGCGTACACTCCCAATAAGAATGTCAATAACTCCACTCCTATACC
The DNA here is from genome assembly GCF_004193775.1 of Glycine soja. Taxonomy (NCBI): domain Eukaryota; kingdom Viridiplantae; phylum Streptophyta; class Magnoliopsida; order Fabales; family Fabaceae; genus Glycine; species Glycine soja. The sequence continues at coordinate 25,206,391 of NC_041020.1, forward strand.
CATTGAGAGCCAACAACCCCAAACTGATCATGCACATGTCTCTTAAACCGTGGGGGAGACACATGAAATTCCCCACCACAATCTAGCCGACTTCGAGCCTTGCCTCGGATATGCCACTGAAGGGCAAGGAGTTGGTGGTATACCTCTACAAAACCCTTTGGAGGGCCCTCAGTATCATCCCCAGCTACACCTCTTGCATTCCACAACAAGTAAAAACCCTCATGCTATGGCAGAAATGGGAAAGTTGGATCATCTAGAGGAAAGGCTCAGGGCCATTGAAGGAGGTGAAGATTATGCCTTTGCTAACCTAGAAGAGTTGTTCCTAGTACCCAATATCATCACCCCTCCCAAGTTCAAGGTGCTGGACTTTGACAAGTACAAGGGGACTACTTGCCCCAAGAACCATCTAAAGATGTATTATCGGAAGATGGGGGCATACGCAAAAGATGAGGAATTGCTGATACATTCCTTCCAAGAAAGTCTTACTGGGGTAGCTGTTACCTGGTACACTAACTTGGAACCTTCCCGAGTCCATTCTTGGAAGGACCTAGTGGTTGCCTTCGTTAGGCAGTGTCAGTATAATGTTTTCGGATAGGATGCAACTACAGAACATGTGCAAAAAGGGGGCACGAATCTTTCAAAAGAATACGCCCAAAGGTGGAGAGACCTGGCAGCTCAAGTGGCACCTCAATGACGGAGAAAAAAATGATGACAATGATAGTAGACACATTACCAGTATTCTACTATGAAAAGATGGTGGGCTACACACCTTCAAGCTTTGATGATATGGTCTTCACCGACGAAAGGATCAAAGTGGGTCTAAAAGAGGCAAATCTGATCATCATGCTTTGATAAATGCCAAAAAAAACTAGGGCAAATGAAGAGGTTGAGAATGAAGGAGAAGCCCATGCTGTGACTGCCATTCCTATACAACCAAGTTTCCCACCAACCCAACAATGTCATTACTCAGCCAATAACAAACCTTCTCTTTACCCACCGCCCAGTTATCCACAAAGGCAATCCCTAAATCAACCACAAAGTCTGTCTACCGCACTTCCAATGACGAACACCACCTTTAGCACAAACCAAAAACACCAACCAAGAAATGAATTTTGCAGTGAGAAAGCCTGTAGAATTCACCCCAATTCCAGTGTCCTATGCTGACTTGCTCCCATATCTACTTTATAATTCAATGGTAGCCATAACCCTAGCCAAGGTTCATCAACCTCCATTTCTCCAAGAATACGACTCGAACGCAACGTGTGCTTGTCACGGAGAAGCCCTGGGGCATTCCATTGAGCATTGTAGGGCTCTAAAGCGTAAGGTGCAAGGTCTAATTGATGCGGGCTGGCTGAAATTTGAGGAGAATTGCGTGTAAATCCTGACATTGACAAGAATTGCCACAGATGGGGCAATTTTGAAAGCTGTTGTTAGATGTCTCTAATGACGCATCCGGATTTTCAAGTTTGTACCATTATTGTAAACCACAGTTACAATGTTAAATGAAATGGATAAAGTTGATATCTTTGTCCCTCATCCTCTCACAAATGCATCTTTGCTTATTCAACATTCACCGCAATGTGGGTGCAAGCCATTGGTCTGTTTTCTCAAGCGACCTGTGCTCCTGAGTTTGGACTTCCAAGACTGTTCAATCAGAGATTACTCGTCTTGCACGTTGGTGGGGGTGCCGTATAACAACGAGTAAAGTTCAAAACAAATAAGTTTCAAAATAAAAATAAAAAAAAGAGTTCAAAAAGAAAAAAAAGCATTTGATTGACTGTGTTTTCAAGGCGTTCATGTGTCCTCATTTTATCATTCCGGAAAGTTTGTCTTTTTAGAGAGAAGTGAGTTATCAAGAATAGGATGTTGGAAAAATGGCCTCAGTTACCTTAAGAAAAAGGGGGGTTGAATTAAGATACGAAGACTATTCCCCAATTAAACTTTCACTCTCTCTTTTCGGATTAACAATGCACCCTTAACATGAATTACTCAAAAGACAATTCAAAATAAACTTCTTTAAAGCAAAAGATAAATAGCAATAAATAAAAGAAGTTTAAGGGAAGAGAGGAATGCAAACTTGATTTATACTGGTTCGGCCACTTCCCGTGCCTACGTCCAGTCCTCAAGCAACCCACTTGAGATTTTCCACTCTCTTTGTAAAACTCCTTTTACAAAGTATGAACCACACAGGTACAACCCTTCCCTTGTGTTCAGGAATCCTCTACAACAAGAGACCCACGGTCTCTTAATCCCTTTTCAGAAATAAGAAGAAGAGAAGAAGAGATCTCTCTTAAAAGAGATAGATTGTACAATGAAGATCAATCAAAATTCCTTATTAAATATGCAAGTGGTTGACCAAGGAATCTTTTTGAGAGGATAAGACATTTCAGTTCAGAAAAACTGTTAATCTTTTGAGAGGATAAAACTTTTTGGGCAATGAAAACTCTCTTTAAATTCGTGTTTCCAAGTCACATATAAATAGACCTTTGATGGCCATTCATAAACCATTTGAATAGATGTGACTCTTGGAAATTATATTCTGAAAATCCCCTCTGGTAATCAATTACATGACTTGTGTAATCGATTACAGGTTTTAAAAATTTGAATTAAAACGTTCAATAAACTGCTGGTAATCAATTACCATCCATGTGTAATCAATTACACGTTATAAATTTTGAATTCAAATTTCTAGTGACTGTTATAAACATTTTCAGTTGCTGGTAATCGATTACCAGAGAGCAAATCTCAATTTGAAATGATAGAATTCTTTGGTCAAACCTTGTGTTTTTTCTATTTGGAAACTTCTTCCTAAAGATTCTAGAGATCAACTTGATCATATATCTTGATTTTTTTGGATTCTTGTCTTGAATAAAACTTAGAAGCACTTGATCCTTTAGCATCATCAAGACATCAAAACATCTTGCTTCTACATAGGAGTCATTTGACTTAATCCATCAACTGAAAAATCCTTCAACTATTTCTCGTCCTTGGAAAATTCTTTTTGCAAGAATCAACTGCTTCTTTCATTCTTCCTCACTACGAGGTTGTGAAAACAAGACAACAATTGGTACCTCGAAGCCTTACACTGGGGCTCCATTGCAAACGTCAAACGGCTCCATTGCCGTCACTCCAAAATGGTCAAGTGACTAAATCAAACAGAACATACACTCTGAGGGAGTTCCCGGAGAGATTTGCAAAAGAGAGGATAAGGTTGCATGAATTATCACCTTTTTCAAAAGGACAGTCAATCTGTGTTTTCCAAAAAAATTAAATCAAAATCAAAATCACAAAATAGGGAAAGAATGTCATGAACATTGTACAACTTTACATTGCATTGCATTGTTTCATATGAGGTCAGCATTACCAAATTTCACAACAAAGGTTGCATGCGTCTGCATCCCTAAAAATCATGTTATCTGCATAGATTTCCTACATCTCGTGTCCAATCTTTTTGGATGACCGACCCTCTCGATGAGTCAATCTCTTGCTTTCTCATAAAGGTGGACCCTTGGGTACTAGTACCTATCACCTTTAGAGGAATATATATCCTCGCCATCAGAGGACTGCACAGCCTCGCCTGCAGAGGGTTGTACGCCCTCGCCTTTAGAGGGCTACACGTCCTCATTTTCAGTGTGCTCCATATCCACACCTTAAGAGAATATAAGGTCCTTTGCCCTTAGATGCTTAACCAAGACTTGCGCTCCCGGTTAAGGGCCCAGTAGTTTCCTTTTATCAGTTCCTGGGCCACCCCTTGATATTGGAGGGCAACCAACTGTGCGAGCACATCCAGAGAGGGAGGCTATCACGCATCTACTATGCATACCGGGGCAAGATTTCACCTGTGCCGCTGCAAAAAGACGAGTGTGGATCATGCGCACCAACATGACCACTCTTACATGGATATGGATGACGTTGCTACTTAGCAACATTCTGCCCAGCGACCACAATGCCAATCTCCCCCTGCAGATGTATCAGTTGGTCTGTGCCGTCATGACATTGGTAAGTATGCACATGGCTCAATTGATTTCTGATGTCATCTATTGCTTGCAGGGATCGCGCCCACAAGATGCCCAGTGGACCCGAAGAAGTCCAAGAGGGCCCTGGGGTTTCCAACTCTGGTTACGGGCCTCTGTCAATCCTACAGGGTGCCCATCCCCCCAGCGAGGTCATGCCATCGTGACATAGGTAAGTATGCACGTGACTCAATTGATTTTTGATGTCATCTATTGTTTGCAGGGGTAGCGCCCACAAGACACCCAGTGGATCTGAAGGAGCTCAACAGGGCCCTGGGTTTCCAGCTCTGGTTACGGGCCTCTGTCAGTCCTACAGGGCGCCCGTCCCCCCAACAAGTTCATGCCATCGTGACATAGGTAAGTACGCACCTCCCCCAACTGATTTCTGATGTCATCTATTGTTTGCTGGGATCGTGCCCGCAAGACACCTAGTGGACCCGAAGAAGGCCAACAGGGTCTTGCAGTTGTCAGCTCTAATTACGGGCCTCTGTCAGTTCTACGGAGTTCCCGTCGCCCCCAACAAGTTCATCAGGCACCCTATTAACCGAGCTTTCATCAAGAAGTACTGCACCCCTAGGCAGGCGCAGGGTGAAACACCACAGCAGCCTGGGGAGTGCTGGCAGCGGGCAACCGATGCACCGCCACCACCTCTAGAGTTCACCTCAGCTCAGCAACAAAAAGGTTAGAGTGTTGCCTACGACACATGGCCGACCAATAGGCAACCAAGTCCAAAGCCAAAGGAAAGTAAAGTACTAGGTCCGTGACCGACAAGTCATAAGGCGTCCAGCTCAAGACGTTAAAGAAGCGCTACTAGGAGGCAACCTAGTACCTTTTAAATCTCTGCTTGTTATTTGATCACTTTTGTTTCTCAAGTCATAGCAGGACACACCTAGTTGCTCATGATCCTAGGAATTTAAATAAAACAAGCACAAGCTCGGAAGGTAGTCATACCTCACAAATATATATATATATATATATATATATATATATATATATATATATATATATATATATGTATGTATGTATGTATGTATGTTTAGGTAGTGAAAATACCTTAGATATGCATGTATGTAAACAAAAAAAATACTTCACAAAATATATATACATGTATGTTTAGGTAGAAAGATACCCTTAGATATGCATGTATGTAAAAAAAATATATACTTCACAAAATGTATATATGTATGTTTAGGTAGTGAAAATACCTTGGATATGCATGTATGTAGCAAAAACTACTTCACAATATATATATATATATATATATATATATATATATATATATATATATATATATATATATATGTGTGTGTGTGTGTGTGTATGTATGTATGTTTAGGTAGCAAGATACCTTGGATATGCATGTATATAGCAAAAATATCTCACAAAACATATATATGTATGTTTAGGTAGCAAGATACCTTGGACACACATGTATATAGCAAAATACCTCACAAAAATATACATATGTTTAGGTAGCAAAATACCTCATGTGAAAAAAAAAGAGCAAAAAGAGCGAGCAAGAAAAGAAAAAGAAGGAAGAAAAAAAGAAAATAAAAATAAAAATAAAAAGTTGTCTAGCTAAAAAACAACATGCTTGTGAAAAGAGATAATTTTCAACTTTTTTTTTTGAAAGATTTTACTGATCTTAACCAGTTTTTGAAAAAAAATGTGTATACACCTGAAGGGTGAATGCTGTGAAAATTTTCCCGAATGCCCAAAATGGACTCGGATGAATGCATGATTTGATAAAAGAACATATTTTGGAAACACTGAGTTGACTTAAAATAAGGAAAATGAATCCTGAGCCCTAGTGTCACATGACCATAAAAACTTGATGCTTGAGTGTCCACATGGGTGCATGCATGACCAGTTTTGCATAAAATTTCCTAATCATCATTGTTGCATGTGTATCATGGAAATAATGTAGGACATCCCCTTTATCCCCGAACCGCTGGCCAAACCCTGACATATATCATGACCAGCCATTCTACAAGCCTTGAGCCAAAATCCCAACTTATCATAAACCTTGACCCAGCGTGAGAATGTCAATCCTTGCCCTCGGAAAACAACAAAAAAAAAAGGAAAATTTCCAATCAAAAGAGTGGGAGAAAGCAAAAAAGAAAGAAAATTCCCAATCAAAGAGTGGGAGAAAGCAAAAAAGGAAAGAAAATTCCCGATCAAGGATCGGAAGAAAATAGAAGAAACATCCAGAAAGGTCTTTGGACCAGACAATATCTGAACAATACAGAATTGTCACCAAGTAAACAAGAAAAGGAAACCATGACCTAAAGTGGTCCTTTCCCTTTGATTGCCGACAAAATCCTGTGCGCTAGCAACTTTCTCGCCACGCAATAAACAAAAACAGAAGAGGAAAAGGCAAAAACACTCAAATCCAAATTCCCCACCTAAAAACCATTCCCAAAATAAGTCCTATTGATCCATGATCATGCATGTAATCTTTGATTTGATAGGAAATGATTTGAAAAATCAAGTCATGACATATCTATGGTTCGGAATTAGGATAAAACACTTACCTGTGTGAGATTGATACACTTTGAGTGATTTTCTCCTATTTTTGTTGGACCCAGTGTTTCCTCTAAATGGTCGTTTAGAAACGAAATAATAACATCCAAAATCTCATTTATGGTTATGAGAAAATTTCATCAGCATACTCTCCTTCCCCGATAGACACATCATTTTTCATAAAAAAAAAAGCATATGTTGCTCTGATCAGTTGGAAGTTTTGTCTCTTTACTAAAGCATGTTCGCATTTTAGTGAAGAAAACACTGAGACTATTTTTAGTCTCACAGTTATCAAGAACTACGTAGGTCTGAGTTCCTCATCACAAATTGAGGATACGTAGGAGCAAAAGCCCTGCTTTTGTCGACCACCTCACCTTTTGTTACCGTGACCTAAGAGTCCGGTGGCATGCGGAGTCACATGACCGTGGGATCCCCAAATCCGTATGTTCCATCATTTATCATTTGTATGTTATCTTGTTTCTATGACTTGAGGGACTAATGTTTGTTTTGTTTTTTCGATCGTCATTTGTTTTGTGCATACATTTTGTTTGGATTGTTGCGTTAGTGCTTACTCCGTTATTGTCGGTAATGTTTGTTGAAATTCCGAAACCTTGTAGAGTTTTCCTTTAGGAGCGTCGTCCTAAAAATAAAAAGAACAAAAATCATGATAATGCCAAGAATGGAAAAAAAGAAAGAGGCGTTGTGAACAAATGTCGTGAAAAGAAAAGAGTTTTTTATATGTAAAAAAATATATGGAAAGATTTTGTGTGTGTGTAAATAAGATGTGAAAAAAAATTCTTGTATGTGAGTAATGAGTGTATATAAAGAAATTTTTGTATAAACCTCGAGTGTTTGTTGAAAAAACGGAAAAGAAGTCTTTGAACAGGAATAAAGTTGTTATATAGACCGTGTTGATATAAAGAGAAAGAGTTTTTGATACGTGTGTATACAGGGGAAGTTTGTCGTGTATAGGAATGTAGGTGTACAAAGAAAAGCCTTTCTCATAGTTGGCGATGGATGTATAGTTTTTGCAAACATAAAAAATGAAACAAAAAGAAAGAAGGACCTCGAAGGTCGGCATGTTATGGTCATAGGAAGCATAAATCATTCATAGAGAGCAAACATATCTTTTGGAAACGAGGGACTGACGCTAAGAGTTTATTTTCCAGAATAATCGAGATGAGAATGAATGGATTCATTGAACCGATGAAAGAACATAATTTGGAAACATTGGATCTACTTGTGTAAATCCCAAGCCTTAGTATCACAATGCCATAAACTGGATGCTTGAGTACCCACCTAGTTGTGGCCATGACTAATTTTGCACGTTGTTTCCAAATCATCATTGTTACGCGTGCCTCGTGGAAATAATATGGAAATTCAACCCGAGACCGACACCTTGACACACGAATTTGTTTTGCCCCAGATATCAAGATCAGGCTCCCACGATGAAAAGACCATGTTGAGACACAACCTTAGGCTACTTTGAACCTTGGCCTATGAAATAAAATCCTCATCCTTTCCCCGAAGAAAAGGACAGCAGAATCTCCTCAAGGGAGAGCAAATGAAAAGAAAGGAAAAGAAGGAAAATAAGGATTCGCGATCAAAGATCGGAAGAAAGTAAAAAGGAAAAGATCGGAGGAAAACAAAATAATTCCCGATCAATAAAAGAAAGAGAGGACAGGAGATCTTTGGACCAAATAAATTTTCGGCGAGGTAAATAACCGCCGGCAAAGAGAAAACCCATTTTTTAAGTGGTTCTTCCTTTGGGATTGCCATTCAAATTCGTTCTCGACTGGCAATATCCCGCCTCACCTAAACAAAGAGGAAAAGACCGAAACACCCAGCTTCCTCTCCAAAACACTACCGTCGAGAAAATCCTATTGATCCGTGATCGTGCGTGTGATCTTTTAGTTCGATAGGAAATCGTGTGCAAAATAAAGTCATGGTGCAGTTATGGTTTAGAATTAGGGTAAAACACTTATCTGTGTGAGTTTTTATACACTATGAGTGACTTTATTCCCAGTTTCAGTTTGACCTGACGTTTCCCCTGAATGTTCATTTAAAAGCTAAATGTTGACATCCTGCCCTTCATTTTCGGTTACAAGGAAAAATTGCTTTTGGCATGGGTATATTGTTTCTCTAAAATATGGTGCTCTCGCGAATGATTTATTTTTCTTTGCTAAAAGCATGTTTGCCTTTTTAGGTGGAAAAAACCCGGTGGACCATTCGGTCCCACCCTCAAATCTTATTCGGAGACCGATGAATTGATTGCCTAGCACTGTTCATGTGTCCTCCACCATCGAGTCTGGAGCCCCGTGAATTGATTGCCTAGCGCTGTTCGCCTATCCTCCACCCTTAAATCTTATTCGGAAACCCATGAATTGATTGCCTAGGGCTGTTCATGTGTCCTCCACCATCGAGTCTGGAGCCCCGCGAATTGATTGCCTAGCGCTGTTCGCCTATCCTCCACCCTCAAATCTTATTCAGAGACCCATGAATTGATTGCATAGTGTTGTTCATGTGTCCTCCATCATCGAGTCTGGAGCCCCACGAATTGATTGCCTAGCACTGTTCGCCTATCCTCCACCCTCAAATCTTGTTCGGAGACCCATGAATTGATTGCCTAGCGCTGTTCATGTGTCCTCCACCATCGAGTCCGGAGACCCATGAATTGATCGCCTAGCGCTGTTCATGTTGTCCTCCGTTATCAAGCTCGGAGCCTCCGGTGACCGGGAAATGTGTTTTTTATTATTTCCCCGATCGGTTCCTTCGCCAAACATGTGTATATGTGTATATTATGTTATTGGTGTTTTTGTTGTTTGTGTTTGTTTTGTGTTGTGCAGAGAAAGAAGAAGGAGGAACGGGAGTCGTCATAGACTAATCACGGAAAGGGAGAAGATGGACGAAATCAGTGTTTTATCTTTGCTTTCCTCTTATCTCCGATAAAAGGTAAGTAAAGAGGGGCAACTGTCATACCCTAATTTTGTCCGGGGACCATTGTTTCATGGCATGTAACCTTTGTTTGACCGCTTCGAGGTACTTAGCACGTATTGTTGCACAATACGTGAAGTTTCGAGACATGCCGGAAATCAAAAGGAAGCATAATTACGCAATTCGTGAAATTCCGTAACGCGTCGGAAATCAAAAGAAAGCATTGATGCACAATTCGTGAGGTTTCGTGACGTTCCGGAAGCCAAAAAAGGGATGATTACGTAATCCGTGAGGTTCCGTAACATTACGGGAGGAAAATAAGTATCATTACGGAATTCGTAAAGTTCCGTAACGTTACGGAGAAAGAATCACCAAAAAAAGTAAAGGGGTGTATTTAGTAAAATGGGGGTGCAAATAGTAATTTTCGAATCTGGGTCCTTTTAGAGGTTTCTGGGCAATTTCTTGCTTAAGGTGGAAGCAACCTAGCTCGCCTGGGTGAGCTAGGTGGCAACCACCTCTCCCATTTTGTTAAAAAATGGGCTTCCGGGACACCCGTAATGCTTCCGTAAAATTCCCATAACCCTAAATAAGCTTATTTCACTTAATATGGGTGAGAAGGAAGAGAAAAATGAAGAAAATCAAGTCCTATAGGCTTTCGTAAGGCTTCCGTAACTTTTCCGTAAATTACGAAAGAAGGGGGTGAACTTATCAAAAATGGGGGGATGTAAATAGCAATTTTGAAATTTTGAAATTGGGCCTTCCAGAGTATTTTCGAAGCTGGATTGCTTCTGGAGGAAGCAACCCAGCTCGCTTGGGCGAGCTGGGCGGCAACTTCCTCCCACTTTTTCCTATAAATAGGCTGAAGTGGGTTGTTCTAAGGGTCCCGGATCCCCCTGGTGATGTATTTCAGCTTTCTTGGGTGAAAAAAAATGTTTCCTGAAGAAAATCTAAGCCGAGGTGCTTCTGTAATGCTTCCGAGATGTTTCCGTATGCAAATCCGTGAATATTTTCAACCGTTCTTCGTCGTTTGTCGTTCGTTCTTCGTCGTTCTTCTATCTTTAACCGGTAAGTTCCCGAAATCGAACTTTTTAATTCATTCTATGTACCCTTGGTGGTCTCCACTTGTTCCGCGTACTTTTACTTTCATTTCATTTACTTTTCGTACCCCCTTTTGACGTGCTTTAGTCATTTATTTAAGTCATTTTCTCGCCTAATCAAAAAATAAAATAAATTTCCACCGATCATTTGAATTGTAATATCCGTTAATTTCCGTTAAAATGAAATCCGACCGTTCGGTCATGCCGTAACCACGTTGGAAACCAAAAAGAGGTAAAATAATAATATAATAATCAAAAAATATCTTTTAGTAAAATAAACCAAAAAAAAATCAATCGGACGTTTCTCTTTGGGATTTCTCTTTCTTAATTGAATTGACTAATAACTAAAGTGAAACTAAGGCTAAAATCAACTCACAAAGTCAAGCTTGTCCGCAAAAAATCACTAGAAATGGATTTTAAGGTTTAACACCTCAGTTTTTCTCACCAAGTAAAAATGGATCATTTTAAGGTCCAACGCCTTAAAATGGCCACCTTCCAAGTAAAAAGAATCGCTTGATTCCCGCTTAAAAAAAAAAGAAAAGAAAGAACTACATAGGTCTGATTTCCTCTTCGATGGAGGGTATGTAGGAGCAAGAGCCCCACTTTTGTCGACCTCAAAAAATAAAAAGAAATAAAAGTTTAGATACACTATTCTAATTTAAGGCTGTTGTCCTTTGGGACAAACGTGAGAGGTGCTAATACCTTCCTCAAACGTAAATACAACTCCCGAATCTGGAATATTCTTTATGACCGGTTTCCTTCGGTTTTTCCGACGTTTTCCACAAATAAACGTTGGTGGCGACTCCGCGCATTTTCCTCCTTTGGAAAACGCACCCGAGAGCCTCGCCTCGCTCGCCCGCAAAAGGGTAGGTTGCGACAATAGCTCTAACAAGTTTTTCTTCGTGGGTTGATGGGTTTTGTCTCGTAGAATGGCATGATCACTGGCAGACATGTTCTCAATTAGCTCAGTTGCTTCTTTCGGGGTCTTCAGTTTTATCTTTCCCCCTACAGAAGCATCTAGCAGTTGCTTGGTTTGTGGTCTCAACCCATCTATAAACATATTCAATTGAATTGGCTCAGAAAACCCATGGGTGGGAGTTCTTCTCAATAAACCTCTAAATCTCACTAATGCTTCACTCAGAGATTCATCAGGGAACTGATGAAATGAAGAGATTCCAGCTTTCCCTTCCGCAATCTTGGACTTTGGGAAGTATTTCTTTAGGAAATTTTCAACAACTTCATCCCAGGTTTTCAGACTGTTACAATTAAATGAGTGAAGCCACCTTTTGGCCTCTCCTGCCAATGAGAATGAGAATAAGCTGAGTCTAGTAGCTTCATCTGGCACATCGGAAATCTTAACAGTGTTTCATATTTCAATGAACGTTGCCAAATGTGCATAGGGGTCTTCATTAGGTAATCCTTGGAATAAATTCCCCTATATTAAATGAATTAAAGAATGCGGGTAGTTGATGTTGTGAGCTTGCACTTCAGGACGTGCAATGCTAGTAAAGAATTGCGTTATTGAGCTGCTTGAATAATCCTTAAGGGTGATCTTCTGGTGCTGCTCTTCTGCCATGCTACCGGTTTCAGGCAATTGAGTAGTGGATTCCCTTGATGATGGTGAATCAGGTGATAATGAATCAGAAAAATGAGTTTCTTCCTCAAGAATGGATGCAATTGTTTTGTCTTGCAGAAGTTTCCTTCTCCTCTCGACCCTATTCCTTCTCAATGTAGCTTCAATTTCTAAGTCCAGAGGAACTAAATTGCGTGTGGGAGATCTATGCATATAAAATACTAACAGACACAACGGTTATCCAATCCAATAAGAGAAGACAAATATGAATTAAGAACAAATATTAACAAATAATCAAAGAATAACTAATAAAGAATAGACACCTAAAAACGATCTAACTTTCCAAATAAAAAGAAGTTCCTCGGCAATGGCGCCAAAAACTTGTTCGCTTCCGGCAAGTGCACTGGATCGCACAAGTAGTATAAAACGGTAAGAACCGAGTATCGAACTCTCGGGGAACTTGTGTTACTTGGTAAGCTATTTCAGTGAATAAGTGTCTGGTGTGAAAATCTAAGTGTGAATATGAACAAGTATGTAAACTATCTATGTGAAAAGGAAAATCACGCGAGAGAAGTGATGTGTAAAAATAAGTAGAAAATGAGTTGGTCTTCCTAATAGGTGCGTGATGCTAAAAGGATATTTTCTATCTAACAATGCTCATGTGTTCCTATGGTGTCTCCTGAGATGCTAAACCCTAAATCCTCATGATAGTTTAGCCTAATCCTGATCAAGGATCGTCCTCAGATTCCTCTTGTTGGACTAAACTCAACTAGGACCGCATTAAGACAAACATACTACAACTAAATTATCGCACCCTGATTCCTCGTGATAGTACAAAAACTTAGCCCTGTCCTATCAAGGTCATCAGAATCAGACCAGTTTCCACTGTTGAATGACCCTAACAAAGCATGCATCTACGTGATCATGGTAAAGGCATACTAGAATGAAAAGTTGATAGCACAGAGAACACACAAAACATCATTAAATAGATCAAAAGATATTTGCATCAAGTACCTACAGGGAAGATGCAACAAAGGATTTTAGCTTTCCATAACCAGGAAGCCTCCTTTACAACAAAGAGAAGAACAAGATGAAAGATTGCAAAAATACAAGTGGTGAGAATGTCTCCTTCACTTCTAGGATCTCACAACCACTCATAAACTCATCTCAAACTCTCATAACGGCTTTCGCTTCAAGCTCTGGTCTCTGCAGATCTTCACACAACAAAATCTCTCAAAACTCTCTGGAACTTGGACCTTTCTCTCTCTAGAATCACTAGACATGCAAAGCTTTAGCTCTCAGCCCAAAATCACTTCACAAAATCTGATTTCAGGCTTAAATAGGTGGCCTTGTTTGTGCTCGTGCGCTTAGCGCACATTAGTGAATTTCGGCTTAGCGTGTGCTTTTGTCGCTCAGCGGATGGACTAAAGCGGTGCGCTTAGTGAGATGAAGCGGTGCGCTCAGTGAACCTGTACAACTCATCTTCTTCCAGACTCTTCCTTGCACTTAGCCAATGAGTGTTGTTGCGCTTAGCAGACGCTCGCTAAGCCAGCAGATTGGCTTAGCGAGAAGGTGAAAAACAACACTTTTCAACATCTCCTAATTAACCTGAAATTGAGAGAAAATGATTATTAAATACAAAAAATGGAAGTAGTAAGTATTTATTACCTATACTTAATAGAAAGTACTTATAACACTACAAAATAACCATAAACTGCGGAAGTTTGATACAATTTACACAGGTTTTATACACAAAAGTTAGTCGTATTCATCGACTAACATGTATCCCCAATGAAGAACCAGCTCATGAAGTCAATTATACGGGGAACCAGCCAAGACAAAATTTCAATGTAGGTGGATATTCCGGATTTCAACATGGCCAGCCATATAATTCACTGCAAAGACAATGGCAAAATCACCCTGGTAACCAATTCAACAAATACCAGGGTGGTCCATCTAACAGGCCACAACATCAAAGGCCTAGTCTTTATGATTGAACAACGAAGCTGGAAGAGACTCTAGCTCAATTTATGCAGGTATCTATGTCAAACCATAAGAGCACAGAGTCTGCCATAATGAATTTGGAAGTCAAAGTGGGACAGCTGGCAAAATAGTTGGCGGATAGGCTGTCAAGCAACTTTAGTGCTAACACTGAGAAGAATCCGAAGGAAGAATGTAAAGCTGTAATGACAAGGAGCAGAATGGCAATTTAGGCTGATGAAGGTAGAGCTGAAGAGAAGGTGAAGGGATATAAACAACAGCTGGAAGCTGAGCCGGCACTGGAACCAGTTTCTGATTTTGTTGAACTTGAGGAAGTTGTGGAAGATGAAGATGACCAACAGGAGAGAGAGATACCAATAAAAGAGAGTGAAATAGGAATAAAGATGAAGGAAAAACAAGAAAAAGAAAAGAAAAAGAAGAAATAGAAAAAGAAAAAAATCAGAAAAATGAAAAAGAAAAAGAGAAGGTTGATGAGGAGAAAAAGAAGATCAAGAGAGAAAAAGAGAGAAATTACTTCAGCTGAAGGCAAGGAAGTACCATATCCATTGGTACCTTCCAAGAAGGATAAAGAATGACATTTAGCCAGATTTCTTGACATCTTCAAGAAGCTGGAGATCACTTTGCCTTTCGGAGAAGCTCTTCAACAAATGCCACTCTATGCCAAATTTTTAAAAGACATGCTGATAAAGAAGAATCAGTATATACACAGTGACACAATAGTTATGGAAGGAAATTGTAGTGTTGTCATTCAACGCATCCTTCCCCCGAAGCATAAAGGTCATGGAAGTGTCATTATACCGTGTTCCATTGGTGAGGTTGTTGTGGGTAAAGCTCTCATAGACTTGGGAGCTAGTATCAATTTAATGCCTCTCTCCATGTGCTGACAACTTGGAGAGATAGAAGACGTTTTGGTTAGGGTTAAACATTTGATCTTTCCAGCTGATTTCATAGTGATAAACATTGTAGAAGATGTTGAAATTCCCCTAATTCTTGGAAGACCTTTTATGTCCACTGCAAGTTGTGTGGTAGACATGGGGAAGGGGAAACTACAAATGGCCATAGAAGACTAGCAAATCAATTTTGATATGTTTCATGAAGAGAAAGCTTTGCCTGACCAAAATGTTTGTTTGAAGGTTAATGTGATGGAGGAAAAGAGACTAGAGAAGAAGGTTATGGAAGTTGGAACCTTGTTGGACCCATGATAACATGATGATGCGTCAAGCTAGTGATGTTAAAAGAGCACTTACTAGGAGGCAACCCAACTTTTCTTTCCCTTTTCTCTATTTCATTCGTATCTCTTGCATGTAGTTAGGATAATTGCTTGGGATTGTGATTAATTTTGTAGCTTGTTTAGTAGTGAACAAGGGGGTTTTTAAGCTCATGTGAAGAGATTGACATAAAAGACTCAGAAATTTTTTTTCAATTGTCCATCCACTAAGCGCAACCCTTGCGTTAAGCACCATGTCTTCATGCGCTAAGCTGGAGCTAGCTCGCGCTAAGCGCTTAGACCCCTGACTAGTTGGTTGAATTGTTCAGCTAAGTGCACATCACTGTGCTAAGCCCAACATCTTCACTGGAAGTAAACTTCAAGTAGTGGGCTTAGTGGGGATGATGCGATAAGCGCCACTTCTACTATGAAAACTTTTTTATTGTAGCAGCGCTAAGCGCGTTGTCTTGAGCTAAGCCCCAAATCCATTATGGAATTGAGCTTTCATAGTTGAGCTTAGCCGTAAGAGGCGCTAAGCGCCAATCTCTTACTGTTTTTGAATTCTTGGAAGTGTGCTTAGCGTGCCTGCCATACCCTAATTTCGTCCAGGGAACATCCATTGTCGGGATGCGACCCTCGTTTGACCACTTCGAGGTACTTGGCACCCATCGTTAGGCAATTCGTGAAGTTCCGAGACATGTCGGAAGTCAAAAGAAAGCATTGTAGCACAATCTGTGAAGTTCCGTAACATACCAGAAATTAAAAGGAAGTGTTAGTGCGCAATCCATAAAGTTCCGTAACATTCTAGAAGGCAAAAAAGGGATGATTATGTAATCCGTAAGGTTCCATAACATTACGGAAGGAAAACAAGTATCATAACGTAATTCATAAGTTTCCGTAATGTTACGGAAAAAGAATCAGCAAAAAAAGGCAAGGGGGTGTATTTAGTAAAAGGGGGTGCAAATAGCAACTAGGCCCATTTGGGCCTTCCCGGAAGTTCTCCAGAAGGCGGTGCCTTCTGGAGGAAGCAACCTAGTTTGCCTGGGCGAGCTGGGTGGCAAGCTTCTCCTTCCTTTTCCTATAAATAGGGGAAGGAGGGAAGAACAAAAATCTTCAACCCTCCTGGTATCTGAGATTCACTTAAAATTAGTGAGAAAATTGTTTCCGTGAAGAAAATTCATGCCGAGGCGCTTCCGTAACCCTTCCGTGACGTTTCCGTGAGTGATTTCGCGAAGATTTTCAATTGTTCTTCGTCGTTCTTCGTTTGTTCTTCGTCGTTCTTCGGTATTCAACCGGTAAGTTCCTGAAATCAAACTTTTCAATTCATTCTATGTACCCTTAGTGGTCCTCATTTTTTTCGCGTGCTTTTATTTTCATTTCATTTACTTTCCGTACCCCCTTTTGATGCGCTTTAGTAATTTATTTAAGTCATTTTCTCGCCTAATCAAAAATAAAATAAATTTCCACCGATCATTTGAATTGTAACATCCTTTAATTCCTGTTAAAATGAATTCCGACCGTTCGATCATGCCGTAACCACGTTTAAAACCAAAAGGAGGCAAAATAATAATATAATAATAAAAAATATCTTTTAGTAAAATAAATAGAAAAAGATCAATCGGACGTTTTCTTTGGGATTTTCCTTTCTTAATCGAATTGACTAATAACCAAAGTGAAACTAAGGCTAAAATCAATTCATAAATCAAACTTTTGTCATCACCTAAAAAGCCATTTTTAAGGTCCAACGCCTTAAAATGGTCTTTTCCACCTTTATTGTTCAAACATAGATTTCTAAAAAAGCCTAAAATGAACACGTAGTTTTATTACCTCTTGCAAAAAAAAAAATAATAATAACAAGAAATCATTAATGGTCCAATGCCTTAATGTTTTCTCTCCTTTCAAAAGAATCGAAAGATTGTTTAATGGTCCAATGCCTTAAATGGCTTTTCATTCAATAAAAACATACTTTGCAAAAAAGATAAAAAACAACTTAACCAACGCTTAATTCTCAAAGAACTACGTAGGTCTGATTTCCTTATCACAATTGAGGAATATGTAGGAGCAAGGGAAACACCCTCGTCGACCACAAAAAGATAAAAATTTAAAAAGGCATAAAAAGAAATAAGAATGAAAAAGGGAAAATAATATAAATTGAAGTCATATTTGTACATTTGATTAAAGGCTGTCGTCTCTTGTGACGGACGTGTGGGGTGCTAATACCTTCCCCGTGTGTAAATACAACTCCCGAACCTTTCACTTAAAGTTCGTAGACCACGTCTTCTCCAGCTTTTCCGACGTTTTTCCTCAAATAAACATTGTTGGCGACAAAAAAGAGGCAAAATAATAATATAATAAACCAACAGAGGGTCCATGTCACTTTCTTAAATACATGCGTCGAACATTGGGTTACCCCAAGACGTTGTATCTAAGAAGGAGACAATTTCCTGGGCTCCCGTATTCATAAATTGCATCTGTGTTATATGCATTTCTTCATGCATTCATCCATTGCACCCATGATAGATGTCAGAGTTTTGATTCGCACGAGATTTTGTTTCACTTTAGTAAAACATGAGATCAAGTCAAATGCCTTCGCTTAAAAAGAGGTTCTATCTAGTCAAGGTCAAGAGCCTAGGGATCACCAGTCTAAAAGAGTTAGGACAGTTAATGGGGCAGCTCCAGCGACAAGCTTTTCGTAAAGCTTACGATAAAATCTGGGACCTAGCCATGGTAGAAGTCTCCACAGAGGCCATTGCCTCCCTCGCCCAATATTATGATCAGCCATTGAGGTGCTTCACCTTTGGGGACTTCCAGCTATCACCCATGGTAGCAAAATTTGAAGAGATCCTAGGATGTCCTCTAGGGGGGAGGAGACCATACCTCTTCTCAGGGTTCTATCCCTCATTAGCTAGAATTTCTAAGATAGTCCAAATCTCGGTGCAGGAATTAGACCACAGAAAGCAAGTCGAAAATGGGGTGGTTGGAATACCGAGAAAATGTTAGGAGGTAAAAGCAAGAATCTTGGCAGGTAGAGGCAAATGGGCCTCGTTCATAGACACTCTCGCACTGTTGATCTTCGGAGGAATCCTCTTTCCAAATGTGGATGGGTTGGTGGATCTAGCAATGATCGACGCTTTTCTCGCCTATCGTGACCACAAGGAAAGACCGGTTGTCGCTATGCTAGCCGACCTATATGACACCTTTGACCGAAGATGTGAGAAGAGCAGTATGAGGATTGTTTGTTGTACCCCGGCTCTTTATGTATGGTTGGTTTTGCACCTTTTTCGCCAAGAGATGAGGCATGCTTGCCCACTAGAAAGCCACCGTTCATGCACAAAGAAAGGAGGGGCAAATTGGGACCAACTCTTAGCAAACAAAGAAGGAGCATCTGTCAACTGGTTCCCTCGATGGAAAGAAGGAAGAATTGGAGTTCTTATTTCGTGCGGAGGATTTCCAAATGTTCCCTTAATGGGGACAAGGGGTTGCATTAGTTACAATCCCGTTCTTGCTATAAGGCAACTTGGCTACCCCATGAGAGGGGGCACCTCTAGAGGAAGAGCTCACGCCTGTCATGTCACGAGGTTTCAATAAGACCAACGGGGAGACACTTCAGAAGGTCCGCAAGGCATGAGAGGTGGCGCAAAATAAGGACAAAGAACTCAGGGGCATTAACAATGGGCCTGTCGGTGGCTACCGTAAGTGGTTAAAAGCCCACATGCAAGGTTTGGATTGGCTCCCGAGTTTGAGAATCGCTAAAAGGGAGGAAGTTGAGGTACCGGAGGAAGACGAAGAGGTGCAGGCCCTTAGGGCAGAACTCGAGCAAGCCCAAACAGTCAAAGAAAGGTTCAAATCAGCAGCTCTAAAGATCCGAAAGGAAAATGCCAAACTGAGAGATATAAATATAGCTACCACCAAGAGCCCTTGAACAAGAAACCAAGAGGGCTCGCAAGGAAGAGCATGGCCGTGAAAAATTTCGTGGAGCTTTGTGGGGTAGCAACAGTGAGCTCAAGCTTCGAAGGGAAGAGAGAGACCAATCACGAGCACATGGCATGGTCTTAAAAGAGGAGTTAGCTGCTTGCTCAAGGTCCAAAAGAAACTTGTCTCAGCGTTTATGTGAGACAGAGTCCAACATGTTAGCCATCGTCAGCAAATACCAAGAAGAGCTAAATCTAGCCACGGCCCATGGGCATAAAGTGGCAGACGAGTATGCCCAAGTGTACAAGGAAAAAGAGGCTAGAGGAAGGGTGATCGACTCGTTACATCAAGAGGCAGCAATGTGGATGGACCGATTTGCTCTTACTTTGAACGGGAGTCAAGAGCTTCCCCGATTGCTAGCCAAGGCCAAAGCAATGGCGGACACCTACTCCGCCCCCGACGAGATCCACGGATTTCTCAGCTATTGTTAGCATATGATAGACTTAATGGCCCATATAATTAGAAATCGCTAGGAAGTTTGTACCGTGCATGAGCCTCGAGCGAACCTAGGGGTAGATCAAAAGTTCTCACCCGTCGATGTTTTTAAACAAAAAAAAAGGGGAGGGGACAAACTTGAGAATTTCAATGGATTGGTTAAACATCAAACGACTCCATTGTCGTCACTCCAGAATGGTCAAGTGACTAAATCAAACAGAACATACACTCTGAGGGAGTTCCCAGAGAGATTTGCAAAAAGATAGGAGGAGGTTGCATGAATTATCACCTCTTTCAAAAGGACAGTCAATTTGTGTTTTCCAAAAAAAAATTAAATCAAAATCAAAATCATAAAATAGGGAAAGAATGTCATGAACATTGTACAACTTTCCATTACATTGCATTGTTTCATATGAAGTCTGCATTTACCGCATTTCAAGACAAAGGTTGCATGCATCTGCATCCCTAAAACTCAAGTTAACTGCATAGATTTCCTACATCTAATATCCAATCGTGTGGATTTGGAATGACCGACCCTCTCGATGAGTCGATCTCTTGCTTTCTCATGAGGGTGAACCCTTGGGTACTAGTACCTATCACCTTCAAAGGGCTTCACGCCTTCACCTTCAGAGGACTACACGTCCTCGTCATCAAGGGGCTACACGCCCCTGCCTTCGTAGGGCTACACACCCTCACTTTTCGAGGACTACATGTCCTCACCTTCAGAGGGCTACATGCCCTCACCTTCATAGGGCTACACGCTCTCACCTTCCGAGGACTACATGTCCTCATCTTCAGAGGACTACACGTCCTCACCTTCAGAGGGCTACACGCCCTCACCTTCAGAGGACTACACGTCCTCGCCTTTAGAGGGCTACAAGTCCTTTCCTTCAGAGGAATACACGTCTTCACCATCATAGGGCTACACGCCCTCGCCTTCGTAGGGCTACACGCCCTCGCCTTCGTAGGGCTACATGTCCTCACCTTCAAAGGGCTACACGCCCTCGCCTTCATAGGGCTACACGCCCTCACCATCCAAGGACTACATGTCCTCACCTTCAGAGGACTACACATCCTCACCATCAGAGGCCTGCACGCCCTCACCTTCAGAGGGCTACACGCACTCGCCTTCGTAGGGCTACACGCCCTCACCTTCCGAGGACTACATGTCCTCACCTTCAGAGGGCTACATGCCCTAGCCTTCGTAGGGCTACACGCCCTCACCTTCCGAGGACTACATGTCCTCACCTTCAGAGGACTACACTCCTTGCCTTCAGAGGACAACACGTCCTCGCCCTCACCTTCTGAGGACTACATGTCCTCACCTTCAGAGAACTACACGTCCTCGCCATCAAAGGGCTGCACGCCTTCACCTTCAGAGGGCTACACACCCTCGCCTTTGTAGGGCTACACACCCTCACCTTCCGAGGACTACATGTCCTCACCTTTAGAGGGCTACACGCCCTCGCCTTCGTAGGGCTACATGCCCTCACCTTCCGAGGACTACATGTCCTCACCTTCAGAGGACTACACGCCCTCGCCTTCAGAGGACAACACGTCCTCGCCTTCACCTTCCGAGGACTTCATGTCCTCACCTTCATAGGACTACACGTACTCGCCTTCAGAGGACAACACATCCTTGTCGTCGCCTTCATAGGGCTACACGCCCTCACCTTCTGAGGACTACATGTCCTTACCACCTTACCATCAGAGGACTACACGTCCTCGCCTTCAGAGGACAACACGTCCTCGCCTTCACCTTCGTAGGGCTACACGCCCTCACCTTTAGAGGACTACACGTCCTCGCCTTTAGAGGACTACACGTCCTCACCTTCAATGGGCTACACGCCCAGGCCTTCAAAGGGCGACATGTCCTGAACTTCAGAGGGCTGCATGCCCTTGCCTTTAGAGGGCTACACGTCCTCACTTTCAGTGGGCTCCATATCCACACCTTAAGAGAATTTAAGGTCCTTTGCCCTTAAATGCTTAATTGAGACTTGAACTTCCGGTTAAGGGGCCAGTAATTTCCTTTTATCAATTCCTGGGCCACCCCCTGATCCTGGAGGAGGGCCAACTATGCAAATACAACCAGAGGAGGAGGCTATCGTGCAGCTACTGTGCATATTAGGGCAAGATTTCACCCATGCCACTGCAAAGAGACAAGTGCAGATCATGCGCACCAACATGACCACTCTTACACAGATATGGATGACGTTGCTACTTAGCAGCATTCTTTCCAACAACCACAATGCCGATCTCCCCCTGTGGAAGTATTAGTTGGTCTGTGTCGTCCCGACATAGGTAAGTATGCATATGGTTCAACTGATTTCTGATGCCATCTATTGTTTGCAGGGATCGAACCCACAAAGACACCCAGTGAACCCGGAGAAGTCCAACAGGGCCCTGGGGTTTCCAGCTCTGGTTACGGGTCCCTGTTAGTCCTACAGGGTGCCCGTTCCCCCCAGCAAGGTCACGCCATCATGACATAGGTAAGTATGCACATCGCTCAACTGATTTCTGATGTCATCTATAGTTTGCAGGGATCGTGCCCGCAAGACACCCAGTGGACTTGAAGAAGTCCAACAGGGTCTTGGAGTTGCCAGCTCTAATTACGGGCCTCTGTCAGTTCTACGGAGTGCCTGTTGCCCCCAGCAAGGTCATCAGGCCCCCTACTAATCGAGCTTTCATCAAGAAGTACTGTGCCCTCAGGCAGGCGTAGGGTGAAACACCACAACAGTCTGGGGATGGCCGGCAGCGAGCAACAGACGCGCCTCCACCACCTCTAGAGTTCACCTCAGCTCACCCACAAAAGGTTAGAGCGTTGCCTACGACACATGGCCGACCAATAGGCGACCAAGTCCAAAGCCAAAGGTAAGCAACGTACTAGGTCCGTGACCGACAAGTCAGCACGCGTCCAGCTCAAGACATTAAAGAAGCGCTACTAGGAGGCAACCTAGTAACTTTTAAATTCTGCTTGTTATTTGATCACCTTTTGTTTCACAAGTCATAGTAGGACACACCTAGTTGCTCATGATCCTAGGAATTTAAATAAAACAAGCACAAGCTCGGAAGGTAGTCATACCTCACAAAATATATGTATGTGTGTTTAGGTAGCAAGATACCTTAGATATGCATGTATATAGCAAAAATACCTCACAAAATATATTTGAATGTTTAGATAGCAAGATACCTTGGATATGCATGTATGTAGCAAAAAGATACCTCACAAAATATATATGTATGTTTAGGTAGCAAGATACCTTGGATATGCATCTATATAGCAAAATACCACACAAAAATATACATATGTTTAGGTAGCAAAATACCTCATGAAAAATAAAAAATAGGAAAAGAGAAAAATAAAAAAAGAGAGAGGAAATGAACAAATGATAAATAACTTAAAAAAGAAAAAAAGAGGGAAAGAAAAAGAGAGCAAGTAAGAAAAAGAAGGAAGAAAGAAAATAAATAAAAATAAAAAAAGGGTTGTCTAACTAGAAAACAATATGCTTGTGAAAAGAGATAACTTCCAACTTTTCTTTCACCGATCATAACCAGTTTTTGAAAAAAAAATGTGTATACATCTGAAGGGTAAATGCTGTGAAAGTTTTTTCGAACACTCAAAATAGACTCGGATGAATGCACAAATTAATAAAAGAACATATTTTGGAAACACTAGGTTGACTAAAGTAGAGAAAATGAATCCTGAGCCCTAGCATCACATGACCAAAAATTTTTTTCGACACTTGAGTGTCCACATAAGTGCATGCACGACTAGTTTTGCATAAAATTTCCTAATCATCATTGTTGCATTTGTGTCATGGAAATAATGTGGGACATCCCCTTTTATCCTTGAACCAAACCAAACCCTGACATATATCATGTCCAGCAGTGCTACAAGCCTTGAGCCAAAATCCAAATTTACCATAAACCTTGACCCAGGGTGAGAATGTCAATCCTTGCCCTCAGAAGAAAACAAAAAAGAAAGGAAATTCCCAATCAAAAGAGCGGGAGAAAACAAAAAGAGAAAATTCTCAATCGAAGAGTGGGAGAAAGCAAAAAAAGGAAAGAAAATTCTCGATCAAAGATCGGCAAATACAGAGTTATCACCAAGTAAGCACAAAAAGAAAGGAAACCACGACCTGAAGTGGTCCTCTCCCTTTGATTGCCAACCAAAATCCTGTGTGTCGGTGACTTGTTCGCCTCACAGTAAACCAAAACAGAAAAGGAAAAGGCCAAGAACACTCAAAGCCAAAGTTCCCACCAAAAAAACACCATTCCCAAGAAAAAGTCCGATTGATCCATGATCACGCATGTAATCTTTGATTTGATAGGAAATGACTTGCAAAGCCAAGTCATGACATATCTATGGTTCGGAATTAGGATGAAACACTTACCTGTGTGAGATTGATACACTTTGAGTGATTTTCTTCCATTTTAATTGAACCCAGTTGTCGCAACCTACCCTTCGGCGGGAGTCGCCACCAACGTTTATTTGAGGAAAACGTCGGAAAAACCGGAAAAGACGCGATCTACGAACTTTTAAGTGAAAGGCTCGAGAGTTGTATTTACGCACGGGGAAGGTATTAGCACCCCACACGTCTGTCATAAGAGACGGCAACCTTTAATCAAATGTGCAAACATGACTTAGATTTTTACGTTCCCTTTTACGTTCTTATATCTTTTATACCCTTTTTATATTTTTCCTCTTTTTGTGGTCGACAAGGGTGTTTCCCTTTGCTCCTACGTATTCCTCAATTGTGGTAAGGAAATCAGACCTACGTAGTTCTTTCTTATGCGTGAATCAAGTGATTCTTTTTTACTTGAAAGGTGATCATTTTAAGGCGTTGGACCTTAAAAATGATCCATCTTACTTAGTAAGAAACAGAAATGATAAACTTTCAAAATCCTATTTTTGTGGACGAGCTTGACTAGGCGAGTTGATTTTAGCCTTAGTTTCACTTTAGTCATTAGTCAATTTCAATTAAGAATGAGAAATCCCAAAGAGAAAACGTCTGATTGATTTTTCACTTTATTTTACTAAAAGGTATTTTTTATTATTATATTATTATTTTACCTTTTTTTTATTTCCAACGTGGTTACGGCACGACCGAACGGTCGGAATTCATTTTAACCGAAATTAATGGATGATACAATTCAAACGATCGGTGGAAATTTATTTTATTTTTAGATTAAGCGAGAAATG
This sequence comes from Glycine soja, assembly GCF_004193775.1. Lineage (NCBI taxonomy): Eukaryota > Viridiplantae > Streptophyta > Magnoliopsida > Fabales > Fabaceae > Glycine > Glycine soja. The sequence continues at coordinate 25,231,349 of NC_041020.1, forward strand.
ACTTAAATAAATGGCTTAAGCACGTCAAAAGGGGGTATAAAAAGTAAATGAAAACGAGAATAAAAATACATGAAACAAAATGTGGACCACCACGGGTACATAGAATGAATTGAAAAGCTTGGTTTGAGGTACTTACCCGTTGAAGACTGAAGAAAACGAAGAATCTTGAAGAACGGTCGAAAATCTTCGCGTAATTACTCACGGAAACGTTACGGAAGCGCCTCGGCTTGGATTTTCTTCACGGAACTAATTTTCCTCAGCTATTTCGAGAGACAGAGAAGTGCCAAAGGGGCTGAACCCTTTTCTACTTCACTTCTCCCCCTATTTATAGAAAATTGGGGGAGAAGCTTGCCACCCAGCTCGCCCAGGCGAGCAAGGTTGCTTCCTCCAGAAGCAACAGCCTTCTGGAGGGCCCAAGTGGGCCTGGTTGCTATTTGCACCCCCATTTTTACTAAATACACCCCCTGCTTTTTTTGGTGATTCTTTTTCGTAAAGTTACAGAAACTTACGAATTTCGTAACGATACTTGTTTTCTTTCCGTAATGTTACGGAACCTTGCGGATTACATCATCATCCCCTTTTTGACTTACGGAATGTTACGGAACCTCACTATTTGTGCAACGATGCTTCCTTTTGATTTCTGGTGTGTCACGGAACCTTACGGATTGTGCATCAATATTTTCTTTTGATTTCCGGCACGTCACGGAATTTCACAAATTGCCTAATGATGGGTGCCAAGCACCTCAAAATGACCAAACACAAGTTGCATGCCACCAAGCAAAGGTCCCCGGACGAAATTAGGGTATGACAGTTGCCCCTCTTTACTTGTCTTTTATTGGAGATAAAAGGGAAGTAAAGATAAGACACTAATTTCGTTCCTCTCGGTTGACGAGAGTCGCGGGTGACCATAAAATCTCCGCGTGCAAATGACTTGTTGTTCCCGGGGGAACAAAGGGTGCAGAAGACGATGTCAGTCTTCGCATGCTATCAGGCTTTTCGTCTTACAGATAGCAAAAAGAATGTTTATACGGATAACCACTCGAGTATTTTCGCCCGTCAGCGTGACTCAAATGTCAGTATGACAGATCTTGTGAGCGCGGAAGATGACGTAAATCTCCGCGTGTCAACGGGCTTGTCGGCCGCGATTGACGAACGGCGCAGATGACGACGTTAGTCTCTGCGTGCTATCAGGCTTTTCGTCTTACAGACAGCAAAAAAGAATGTTTATACGGATAACCACTCGGGTATTTCCGCCCGTCAGCGTGACTCAAATGTCAGTATGACAGATCTTGTGAGCGCGGAAGATGACGTAAATCTCCGCGTGTCAACAGGCTTGTCGGCCGCGATTGACGAACGGCGCAGATGACGACGTTAGTCTCTGCGTGCTATCAGGCTTTTCGTCTTACAGACAGCAAAAAAGAATGTTTATACGGATAACCACTCGGGTATTTCCGCCCGTCAGCGTGACTCAAATGTCAGTATGACAGATCTTGTGAGCGCGGAAGATGACGTAAATCTCCGCGTGTCAACGGGCTTGTTGGCCACGATTGACGAAGGGCGCAGAAGACGACGTTAGTCTCTGCGTGCTATCAGGCTTTTCATCTTACAGACAGCAAAAAAGAATGTTTATATGGATAACCACTCGAGTATTTCCCTCCCGTCAGCGTGACTCAAATGTCAGTATGACAGATCTTGTGAGCGCGGAAGATGACATAAATCTCCGCGTGTCAACGGGCTTGTCGGCCGCGATTGACGAAGGGCGCAGAAGACGACGTTAGTCTCTGCGTGCTATCAGGCTTTTCGTCTTACCGACAGCAAAAAAGTTTTGAAAGTGCGGACAACCACTTGGGTATCTCCGCATGTCACGTGACTCCAGTGCCAGCATGACAGAACTTGTGAGGGTGGCCGACAAAAGTGAGGCTCTTGCTCCTACGTATCCTCCAATGAGGAACTCAGACTTACGTAGTTCTTGATAACTTGTGAGACTTGAAAAAGTCTCCACCGGAAGATGCTGACATCTCCGGAAAAGGCGCAGATGACCACATTGGCCTCTGCTCGTCAATCACACTTGGGGTCACTGAATGACGAGGTGCGGATAGCCGTAAGGTGTCTCCGCGGGCTACCAGCTCTTGGGTCATGGTAACAAAAAGCGGTGTGGTCGACAAAAGCAGGGCTTTTGCTCCTACGTATCCTCAAATGAGGAACTCAGACCTACGTAGTTCTGGATAACTTGTGAGACTTGAAAAAGTCTCGGTGTTTTCTCCACTAAAATGCAAACATGCTTTAGTAAAGAAACCAATATTCCAACTGATTAGAGCAGCATATGCCTTTTTTGAGTGAAAAACAATGCGTCTACCGGGAAAGGAGAGTCTGCTGATGAAACCCCCCCATAACCATAAATGAGATTTTGGATGTTAGCATTTCGTTTCTAAATGACCATTTAGAGGAAACACTGGGTTCAACAAAAAATAGAAGAAAATCACTCAGAGTGTATCAACCTCGCACAGGTAAGTGTTTCATCCTAATTTCGAACCATAGATATGTCACGACTTGTCTTTGCGAATTATTTCCTATCAAATCAAAGATTACATGCGTGATCATGGATCAATAGGACTTCCCTTGGAAATGGGTTCTTTTGGTGGGTTTTTCGGCTTTTGATTGATTTGATTTTTTCTGGCTTTCTTCCTTTTCTATTCTTGTTTGACGCGAGGCGAACAAGTCACCGACGCACAGGATTTTGGTTGGTAATCAAAGGGAGAAGACCACTTTAGGACATGGTTTCCTTTCCTTCCTTTTGTTCATTTGGTGACAATTCTGTATTGTTCAGATATTGTCTGGTCAAAAGACCTTTCTGCACATTTCTTCTGCTTCTTTGATCAGGAACTTTCTTTCCTTCCTTTTTCTTCTTCCTTTTTTACTTTCTCCCATTCTTTGGTTGGGAATTTTCTTTCTTTTCTTTTCGCTTTTTCCCACTCTTTGATTGGGAATTTCCTTTCCCCTCTTTTTTTGCTTTCTCTTTGATTGGAAATTTTCTTTCTCTTTGATTGGAAATTTTCCTTCTCTTCTTTTTTGCTTCCGAGGGTAAGGATTGACATTCTCACCCTGGGTCAAGGTTTATGGTGAGTTAGGATTTTGGCTTAAGGCTTGTAGAATGGCTAGACATGATACATGTCAGGGTTTGGTTTGGTTCAAGGATAAAAAGGGATGCCCCACATTATTTCCATGACACGAATGCAAAAATGATGATTTGGAAACTTTATGCAAAACTGGTCATGCATGCACCTATGTGGACACTCAAGTGTCAAATTTTTATGGTCATGTGATGCTAGGGCTCAGGATTCATTTCCTCTATTTTAGTCAACCCAATGTTTCCAAAATATGTTCTTTTATCCATTTGTGCATTCATCCGAGTCCATTTTGGGCGTCCGAGAAAACTTTCACAGCATTTACCCTTCAGGTGTATACACATTTTTTAAAAAACTAGTTATGATCAGTGAATTTTCCTTTCAAACAAAAGTCGGAAATCATCTCTTTCAAAAACATGTTGTTTTTTAGCTAGACAACCTTTATATATATATTTTTTTCTATATTTTTTCTTTTTCTTTTCTTGCTCGCTCTTTTTTTTTTTTTTTTGAGGTATTTTGCTACCTAAGCATACATATATTTTGTGAGGTATTTTGCCATATACATGCGTGTCAAGGTATCTTGCTACCTAAACATATATATGTTTCGTGAGATATTTTTGCTATATACATGCATATCCAAGGTATCTTGCTACCTAAACATACATATATATTTTTTGTGAAGTATTTTTGCTACATAGATGCATATTCAAGGTATCTTTCTACCTAAACATACACATATATATTTTGTGAAGTATTTTTTGTTTACATACATGCATATCTAAGGTATCTTTCTACCTAAACATACATATATATATATATATATATATATATATATATATATATATATTTTGTGAAGTGTTTTTTTTTTTGTTTACATACATGCATATCTAAGGTATCTTTCTACCTAAACATACATATATATATATTTTGTGAAGTATTTTTTTGTTTACATACATGCATATCTAAGGTATCTTTCTACCTAAACATACATATATATATTTTGTGAGGTATGACTACCTTCCGAGCTTGCGCTTGTTTTATTTAAATTCCCAGGATCATGAGCAACTAGGTGCGTCCTACTATAAAAAGTGATCAAATAACAAGCATAGATTCAAAAGGTACTAGGTTGCTTCCTAGTAGCGCTTCATTAACGTCTTGAGCTGGACGCCTTATGACTTGTCGGTCACTGACCTAGTACTTTGCTTACCTTTGGCTTTGGACTTGGTCGCCTATTGGTCGGCCATGTGGTGTAGGCAATACTCAAACCTTTTTGTGGATGAGCAGAGGTGAACTCTAGAGGTGGTGGCGGTGCGTCTATTGTCCACTACCGGCCATCCCAATGCTACTGTGGTGTCTCGCCCCGCGCCCGTCTGGGGGCGCAGTACTTCTTGATGAAAGTCCGGTTAATGTGGGGCCTAATGACCTTGTTGGGGCGACGGGCACTCCGTAGAACTGACAGAGGCCCGTAATCAGAGCTGGAAACCCCAGGACCCTGTTGGACTTCTTTGGGTCCACCGGGTGTCCTGCGGACGCGATCCCTGCAAACAATAGATGACATCAGAAATCAGTTTGAACCATATGCATACTTACCTATGTCGGGATGGCATGACCTTGCTGGGGGGGTTACGGGCACCCTGTAGGACTGATAGAGGCCCGTAACCAGAGCTGGAAACCCCAGGGCCCTATTGGACTTTTCCGGGTCCACTGGGCGTCTTGTGGGCACGATCCCTGCAAATAGTAGATGGCATTAGAAATTAGTTGGAAATAATGCATACCTACCTATGTCGGGACGGCACGGACCAACTGATACTTTCGCAGGGGGAGATCGGCATTACGGTCACTGGGCAGAATGTTGCTAAGTAACAACGTCATTTATATCTGTGTAAGAGTGGTCATGTTGGTGTGCATGACCCACACTCGTCTCTTTGCAGCGGCACGGTTGAAATCTTGCCCCGGTATGCATAGTAGCTGCGTGATAACCTCCCTCTCTGGTTGTGCTTGCACAGTTGGTCGCCCTCCAATATTAGGGGGTGGCCCAGAAACTGATAAAAGGCGAGTCTTGGTTAAGCATTTAAGGGCAGAGGACCTTAAATTATCTTAAGGTGTGGATATGGAGCCCACTGAAAGTGAGGACGCGTAGCCCTCTAAAGGCGAGGGCGTGTAGCTCTCTGAAGTTCAGGACGTGTCGCCTTTTGAAGGCGAGGGAGTGTAGTTCTATGATGGCGAGGACGTGCAATCCTCTAAAGGTGAGGGCATGTCTCCCTTTGAAAATGAGGGACATGTAGTCCTTTGATGGCAAGGACGTGTAGTCCTCTAAAGGCGAGGACATGTAGTCCTCTGAAGGTGAGGGCGTGTAGCCCTACAAAGGTGAAGGTACATGACCCTTTGACGGCGAGGACGTGTAGTCCTCTGAAGTTGAAGGTACATGACTCTTTGAAGGCGAGAACGTGTAGTCCTCTGAAGGTGAAGGTACATGACCTTTTGAAGGCGAGGACGTGTAGTCCTCTGAAAGTGAAGGTACATGACCCTTTGAAGGCGAGGACGTGTAGTCCTCTGAAGGTGAAGGTACATGACCCTTTGAAGGCGAGGACGTGTAGTCCTCTGAAGGTGAAGACGTGAAGTCCTCTGAAGGCGAGGACGTGTAGTCCTCTAAAGGCAAGGGCGTGCGGCCCTCTAAAGGCGAGGACATGTAGTCCTCTGGAGGTGAGGGTACTAGTACCCAAGGGTTCACCCCTATGAGAAAGCAAGAGATCGACTCATCGAGAGGGTCGGTCATCCCAAATCCACACGACTGGATATTAAATGTAGGAAATCTATGCAGTTAACATGATTTTTAGGGATGCAGATGCATGCAACCTTTGTCTTAAAATGCGGTAAATGCAGACTTCATATGAAACAATGCAATGTAATGGAAAGTTGTACAACGTTCATGACATTCTTTCCCTATTTTGTGATTTTGATTTTGATTTAATTTTTTTTGGAAAACACAGATTGACTGTCCTTTTGAAAGAGGTGATAATTCATGCAGCCTCATCCTGTCTTTTTGCAAATCTCTCCAGGAACTCCCTCAGAGTGTATGTTCTTTTTTATTTAGTCACTTGACCATTTTGGAGTGACGACAATGGAGCCATTTGATGTTTAACCAATCCATTTAAATTCCAGGGTTTGTCCCCCTTTTTTTATTATTTATTTATTTATTTTTTTAAAAAAAAAAACATCGATGGGTGAGAACTTTTGATTTGCCCTTAGGTTCGTTTGAGGTTTATGCATAGTGCCTTTCATTGCCCCAGTGTAGGGCTCTAAGGTATCCATCATTGTTTTGTTTTCACAACCTTGTAGCAAGGGAGAATGAAAGAAGCAGTTATTTTTGCAAAAAGAATTTTCCAAGGACGAGAAATAGTTGAAGAATTTTTTTTCAATTGATGGATTAAGTCAAATGACTCCTATGTAGAAGCAAGATGTTTTGACGTTTTGATGATGTCGAAGGATCAAGTGCTTCTAAGTTTTATTCGAGACAAGAATCCAAGAAAATCAAGATATATGATCAAGTTGATCTCTGGAATCTTAGGAAGAAGTTTCCAAATTGAAAAACAAAAGGTTTGACCAAAGAATTCTATCATTTCAAATTGAGATTTGCTCTCTGGTAATCGATTACCAGCAGCTGAAAATGTTTATAACAGTCACTAGAAATTTGAATTCAAAATTTATAATGTGTAATCGATTACACATGGATGGTAATTAATTACCAGCAGTTTTTTTTTAACGTTTTAATTCAAATTTCAAAACCTGTAATCATTTACACAAGTCTTGTAATCGATTACCAGAGGGGATTTTCGGAAAATAATTTCCAAGAGTCACATCTATTCAAACGGTTTATGAATGGCCATCAAAGGTGGCTTGGAAGCACGAATTTAAAGAGAGTTTTCATTGCCCAAAAAGTTTATCCTCTCAAAAGATTAAGAGTTTTTCTGAACTGAACTGTCTTATCCTCTCAAAAAGATTCCTTGGTCAACCACTTGCATATTCAATAAGGAATTTTGATTGGTCTTCATTGTACAATCTATCTCTTTCAAGAGAGATTTCTTCTTCTCTTCTTCTTACTTCTGAAAAGGGATTAAGAGACCGAGAGTCTCTTGTTGTAGAGGATTCCTAAACACAAGGGAAGGGTTATCCCTGTGTAGTTCAGACTTTGTAAAAGGAGTTTTACAAAGAGAGTGGAAAATCTCAAGTGGGTTGCTTGAGGACTGGACGTAGGCACGGGAAGTGGTCGAACCAGTATAAATCAAGTTTGCATTCCTCTCTTCCCTTAAACTTATTTTATTTATTGCTATTTATCTTTTGCTTTAAAGAGCTTTATTTTGAATTGTCTTTTGAGTAATTCATGTTAAGGGTGCATTGTTAATCCGAAAAGAGAGAGTCAAAGTTTAATTGGGGAATAGTCTTTGTATCTTAATTCAACCCCCCTTTTTCTTAAGGTAACTGAGGCCATTTGTCCAACATCCTATTCTTGATAACTCACTTCTCTCTAAAAAGACAAACTTTCCGGAATGAGGTCACATGAACGTCTTGAAAACACAGTCAATCAAATGCTCTCTTTTTTTTTTCCTTTTTGAACCCTTTTTTTATTTTGGAACTTATTTGTTTTGAACTTTACTCGTTGTTACGGCAACCCCACCAACGTGAAAGACGAGTGATCTCTGATTGAACGGTCTTGGAAGTCCAAACTCAGGAGCACAGGTCGCTTGAGCAGACTGACCAATGGCTTGCACTTGAAAATCCTGATGAGTCATTAGAGACATCTAACAACAGCTTTCAAAATTGCCCCATGTGTCGCATCTCTTGTCAATGTCAAGGTTTACACACGATTCTCCTCAAATTTCAGCCAGCCCGCATCAATTAGACCTTGCACCTTACGCTTGAGGGTCATACAGTGCTCAATGGAATGCCCCAGGGCTCCTCCACGATATGCACATGTTGCGTTCGAGTCGTATCTTCAGAAAAATGGGGGTTTGAGGGAACCTAGCAGGGGTTATGGCTACCATTGCATTATCAAGTAGATATGGGAGCAAGTTAGCATATGACACCGGAATTTGGGGTGAATCCTACAGGCTTTTCGCTGCAAAATTCATTTCTTGGTTGGTGTTTTGGTTTGTGCCAAAGGTGGTGTTTAGCATTGGTTGTGTGGTAGGTGGGTTTTGTTGTCGATTTAGGGATGGCCTTTGTGGATAAATGGGCAGTAGGTAAGGAGAAGGGTTGGGTAATGACATTGTTGGGTTGGTGGGAAACTTGGTCGTACAGGAATGGCAGTCATTGCATGGGTTTCTCCCTCATCCTCACCCTCTTCATTTGCCCCAGTTTTCTCATTCGTCCAAGCAGGATGATTAAATTTGCCTCTTTTCAGACCCACTTCGATCTTTTTGCTGGTGAAGACCAAATCTATAAAACTTGAAGGTGTGTAACCCACCATTTTTCATAGTAGAACGCCGATCACGTGTCTACTATCATTGTGATAATCTTTTTCTCTGTTATTGGGGGTGCTACTTGAGTTGCCAAGTCTCTCCATCTTTGGGCGTATTCTTTGAAAGATTCGTGCCCCCTTTTTGCACATGTTTTGTAGTTGCATCCTATTCGGAGCCACATCAGAATTGTACTGACACTGCCTAACGAAGGCAACCATTAGGTCCTTCCAAGAATGGACTCAGGAAGGTTCCTAAGTTAGTATACCAGGTGACAATTGTCCTAGTAAGACTTTCTTAGGAAAAATGTATCAGCAGTTTCTCATCTTTTGCGTATGCCCCCATCTTCCGACAATACATCTTTAGATGGTTCTTGGAGCAAGTAGTCCCCTCGTACTTGTCAAAGTCCGGCACCTTGAACTTGGGAATGACCATGTTTGGGTATTAGGAACAACTTTTCTAGGTTAGCAAAGGCATAATCTTCACCTCCTTCAATGGCCCTGAGCCTTTCCTTTAGATGATCCACCTTTCCCTTTTCAGCCATAGCAGGAGGGGCTCTTCCCACCGCAAAATGCAAGGGTTGTGGTTGTGGGCGAAACTGAGGGCCCTCCAAAGTGTTTGGCATTGGTATACCACCAACTGCTTGCCCTTCAGTGGCATATCCGAGGCAAGGCTCGAAGTCGGCTAGATTGTGGTGGGGAATTTCATGTGCCTCCCCCATGGGTTGAGAGACATTTCAATGAGTATGGGAGCGGAGTTATTGACATCCTCATTGGGAATGTATGCCACATTGGGTGGTGTATAGTTGGGAGGCCAGCCATATGGTGGGAAGGCATGCTTGTTTTGAACTTGCGCATAATGGGGGGCCGCCCGTACTTCCCAAATCTTTGCCTACCATTTGCTCTTTCATGGCCTCCATGTCGGCCTTCATCTGCTCTTGCACCTTCTCAACTTCATCCATTACTCTAGCTCTAGTACAGGTTCGATAAGGGCACCGTAAAGCGTGTTTTTTTTCTTTTTGATAATAACGATTAAGTTCATTTTTATTTTATTTTATTTTATTTATTTATTTATTTATTTTTATTTTCTTTTTCAAGGAAAGAATGCAATGAGCAATGCAACCAATGAAAAGCATGGATGTATGTGAATGATACACAGATGAAGTATTGCGAATTTTACGCAGGATATGGGGTTGAATCAATTTAGATTTTTCAACATGGTTCATGACATCTTGGTCAAGGTGAAACTGGGAGTAACAAGGACATCAACAGTCCTAAATGTGTTTGGTAGTAAATGAAGCAGTGATGTAACTCGATTCATCTTTTGCCCCAATTTTTGCAAGATAGTTACTTCCATACTTCAACTTGACTTGATGAACTTTTTTTTTGAAAAAGCATGAGCTTGGTTCAACCCCATAACCCAGGGAATGGCAATTTTGATCGCCAATACTTCAACAACATTTCATAGGGATGAAAGACTCGGGAATACGCATACTATACATGGAGAATGTAATTATGAAATTTAGATGCCCGAAGAAACATCTTTTCTTAGTTAACCATGCATTAGGTACCATGTTCACTCATTTTGTTTTTAAGTGAAACGGGTTTATGATCCCAACATGGTTGGCTCATGGTACCGAATATATGCAACCAAGAATGCATCAAGAATTTTCATGCTTCCTTTTTTTGTTTTTGTTTTGTAGAGGAAAATGCAAGGATCACGCATGAGCAAACATGAAAACAAAAGGTATGCAATTTGTAGAACAAAAAGTATGTTGAACGCATATGCATGATGATGCAATGACTCATGCAAAATGTGATGCTGGAATATGATAACGGACAAATGCAGGAATGATATGTTCATTATGATGCAACCCCTCGTCCCCATCATGGGAACATTCAGAAATCCTCCGCATGAAATAAGAACTCCGGTTCTTCCTTCTTTCCATCAAGGGAACCAGTTGGTAGACGCTTCTTCTTTGTTTGCTAAGAGTTGGTCCCAATTTGCGCCTCCTTTCTCTGTGCACGAACGGTGACCTTCTAGCGGGCAAGCATGCCTCACCTCTTGGCGAAAAAGGTGTGAAACTAACCATACATAAAGAGCTGGAGTATAGCAAACAATCCTTGTATTGTTCTTTTCACATCTTTGGTCAAAGGTGTCGTATAGATCAGCTAGCATAGTGACAATCGGGCTTTCTTTGTGGTTATGATAGGCGAGAAAAGCGTCGATCGCTGCCAGGTCCACCAACCCATCCACGTTCAGAAAGAGGACCCCCCTGAAAATCAACAGTGTGAGAATATCTATGAACGGGATCCACTCGCCTTTATCTGCCAAGATTCTTGCTTTTACCTCCAAATATTTTCTCGGTATTCCGACCACCCCATTTTCGACTTGCTTCCTGTGGTCTAATTCCTGCGCCGAGATTTGGACTATCTTGGAAATTCTAGCTAATGAGGGATAGAACCCTGTGAAGAGGTATGGTTTCCTCCCCCTAGAGGGCATCCTAGGATCTCTTCAAATTCTTCCACCATGGGTGATAGCTGGAAGTCCCCAAAGGTGAAGCACCTCAACGGCTAGTCATAATACTGGGCGAGGGAGGCAACGGCCTCTGTAGAGACTTCTATCATGGCTAGGTCCCAGATTTTACCATAAGCTTTGCGAAAAGCTTGTCGCTAGAGCTGACCCATCAACTGCCCTAACTCTTTTAGACTGGTGATCCCTAGGCTCTTGACCTTGACTTGATAGAACCTCTTTTTAAGCGAAGGCATTTGACTTGATCCCATGTTTTACTAAAGTGAACAAAAATCGATGCGAATCAAAACTCCAACATCTATCATGGGTGGAATGGATGAATGCATGAAGAAATGCATATGACACATATGCAATTTATGAATACGGGAGCCAGGGAAATTGTCTCCTTCTTAGATACAACGTCTTGGGGTAACAAAGTGCCCAACGTATGTATTAAAGAAGGTGACTCGGACCGTCCGTTGGTTTTCCAATGTGCGTGATGTATATGCGAAAGGCGCAACACGGGAGTATACAATATGACAATATTCACAAAATATAAGCAAAAGGGTACGTGACACTTATACATGGGAGTGTGAAAAATGGCACGCAGCGTGTCCGCTCCGTGCCCCTATTCAAGGGACCTATATGGGAGGGAGCTAACAAGGCTTTTAGTGATAATTCCCAAGGTGGTCATATCTCTCTTGAAGGTCTCTAGAGGTATCATCCCCTTCGAAGAACATATTGCAGCAGTAGGGACTACTAGCAACGATATATTTTCAAAGAGGAAAACTCTAGATGAGGGTTCACTGTAATCAAGCAAGTCGGAGACCTAGCATGATCACAGATTCACCTCCACTCCTTATGTTCCCATGAACTCGGGTATAGGGCCCTTTTTCAACTCACAGTGTGTGCAAATAGTGTTGGTGTTTATGTGCATCAAATGAATAAATATTTACCTCATGCATACATTTTAAAACGTACTAAAAGCAACAAAGAGTTTATATACACAAGAACATAAGACAAATAAAGGGAAACCAACAAAGGAGAAAGTCATGATAAAACATTGCACAAGATTAAATGGCCTAACTCTCTAAAAATGGTCCCCAGTGGAGTCGCCAACTATCGCAACCTACCCTTCGGCGGGAGGGCGACGCGTGACTCGCGGGATGCGTGTTCCATGAAAGGAATATGCGCGGAGTCGCCACCAACGTTTATTTGAGGAAAACGTCGGAAAAACCAGAAAAGACGCGATCTACGAACTTTTAAGTGAAAGGCTCAGGAGTTGTATTTATGCACGGGGAAGGTATTAGCACCCCACACGTCCATCATAAGAGACGGCAGCCTTTAATCAAATGTGCAAACATGACTTAGATTTTTACGTTCTTATATCTTTTATACCCTTTTTATATTTTTCCTCTTTTTGTGGTCGACAAGGGTGTTTCCCTTTGCTCCTACGTATTCCTCAATTGTGGTAAGGAAATCAGACCTACGTAGTTCTTTCTTATGCGTGAATCAAGTGATTCTTTTTTACTTGAAAGGTGATCATTTTAAGGCGTTGGACCTTAAAAATGATCCATCTTACTTAGTAAGAAACAGAAATGATAAACTTTCAAAATCCTATTTTTGTGGACGAGCTTGACTAGGCGAGTTGATTTTAGCCTTAGTTTCACTTTAGTCATTAGTCAATTTCAATTAAGAATGAGAAATCCCAAAGAGAAAACGTCCGATTGATTTTTCGCTTTATTTTACTAAAAGGTATTTTTTATTATTATATTATTATTTTACCTCTTTTATTTTTAGATTAAGCGAGAAATGACTTAAATAAATGGCTTAAGCACGTCAAAAGGGGGTATAAAAAGTAAATGAAAATGAGAATAAAAATACATGAAACAAAATGTGGACCACCACGGGTACATAGAATGAATTGAAAAGCTTGGTTTGAGGTACTTACCCGTTGAAGACTGAAGAAAACGAAGAACGAACGATGAATCTTGAAGAACGGTCGAGAATCTTCGCGTAATTACTCACGGAAACGTTACGGAAGCGCTTCGGCTTGGATTTTCTTCACGGAACTAATTTTCCTCAGCTATTTCGAGAGAGAGAGAAGTGCCTAAGGGGCTGAACCCTTTTCTACTTCACTTCTCCCCCTATTTATAGAAAATTGGGGGAGAAGCTTGCCACCCAGCTCGGCCAGGCGAGCAAGGTTGCTTCCTCCAGAAGCAACAACCTTCTGAAGGAATCTTCTGGATGGCCCAAGTGGGCCTGGTTGCTATTTGCACCCCCATTTTTACTAAATACACCCCCATGCCTTTTTTTGGTTATTCTTTTTTGTAAAGTTACGGAAACTTACGAATTTCGTAACGATACTTGTTTTCTTTCCGTAATGTTACGGAACCTTGCGGATTACATAATCATCCCCTTTTTGACTTACGGAATGTTACAGAACCTCACTATTTGTGCAACGATGCTTCCTTTTGATTTCCGGTGTGTCACGGAACCTTACGGATTGTGCATCAATATTTTCTTTTGATTTCCGGCACGTCACGGAATTTCACAAATTGCCTAATGATGGGTGCCAAGCACCTCAAAATGACCAAACACAAGTTGCATGCCACCAAGCAAAGGTCCCCGGACGAAATTAGGGTATGACACCAGTGTTTCCTCTAAATGGTCATTTAGAAATGAAATGCTAACATCCAAAATCTCATTTATGGTTATGAGAAGATTTCATCAGCATACTCCCCTTCCCCAGTAGACACATTGTTTTTCATCCGAAAAGCATATGTTGCTCTAATTAGTTGGAAGTTTTGTCTCTTTACTAAAGCATGTTCGCACTTTAGTGAAGAAAACACCGAGACTATTTTTAGTCTCACAAGTTATCCAGAACTACGTAGGTCTGAGTTCCTCATTGAGGATACGTAGGATCAAGAGCTTTGCTTTTGTCGGCTGCCCCACAATCTCTGTCATACTGACCCTGGAGTCATGTGACAGGCGGAAATACCCAAGCGGTTATCCGTTTAAACTTTCTTTTGTTATCTCTAAGACTCAAATCATGATAGCACGTAGAGACTAACGTCGTCTTTTGCGCCTTTTGTCATCCAGAGGCGGCGGGCCCGATGACATGCAGAGACCAATTACGGTCATTCACACGCTCAATGAGTGATAAACGCGCAGAGACAAATCCTGCGCCCTTTGTCATTCAGGAGCAGCGAGTCGAGTGATAAACACGCAGAGACAAATTATGGTCATTTTGTGCCCTTTGTCATTCTGATTTCGCAAGACGAGTGATAAACGCACAGAGACAAATTATGGTCATTCTGCGCCCTTTATCATTCGGGGACAATAAGTCGAGAGGTGGGCGGAGACAAATTATGGTCATTCCGTACCCCTTTTCGTCATCCAGAGGCGATCGTGTCCGGTGGCACGCAGAGACAAATTATGGTCATTCTACGCCTTGCCGCCCAGGCTCGATCGCGTCCAAAGACACGCAGAGACAAATTATGGTCATTTTGCGCCTTGTGTTAACCAGGAGGAACGAATTCGACAGTATCAGGATGATGTGTCGGTACTGATCATTTTCAAATTTTTGCAGGTTCTGCTGACAGGGAGATTCACCTGCCGAATGTTGTTTCGCTCGAACGAAATTAGTGTCTTATCTTTACTTCCCTTTTATCTCCAATAAAAGACAAGTAAAGAGGGGCAACTGTCATACCCTAATTTTGTCCGGGGACCGTCCATTGTTGGGATGCGACCCTCGTTTGACCACTTCGAGGTACTTGGCACCCATCGTTAGGCAATTCATCAAGTTCCGAGACAAGCCGGAAGTCAAAAGAAAGCATTGTAGCACAATCCGTGAAGTTCCGTGACATACCGGAAATTAAAAGGAAGTGTTGGTGCGCAATCCGTAAAGTTCCATAACATTCCGGAAGGCAAAAAAGGGATGATTACGTAATCCACAGGGTTCCGTAACATTACGGAAGGAAAACAACTATCGTTACGTAATTCATAAGTTTCCGTAATGTTACGGAAAAAGAATCAGCAAAAAAAGGCAAGGGGTGTATTTAGTAAAAAGGGGGTGCAAATAGCAACCAGGCCCATTTAGGCCTTAGGAAGTTCTCCAGAAGGTGGTGCCTTCTGGAGGAAGCAACCTAGCTCGCCTGGGCGATCTGGGTGACAAGCTTCTCCTTCCTTTTCCTATAAATAGGGGAAGGAGGGAAGAACAAAAATGTTCAACCCTCCTGGTATCTGAGATTCACTTAAAATTAGTGAGAAAAATTGTTTCCGTGAAGAAAATCCATGCCGAGGCGCTTCCGTAACACTTCCGTGGCGTTTCCGTGAGTGATTTCGTGAAGATTTTCAACCATTCTTCGTCGTTCTTCGTTCGTTCTTTGGTCTTCAACCGGTAAGTTCCCGAAATCAAACTTTTCAATTCATTCTATGTACCCTTAGTGGTCCTCATTTGTTTCGCGTACTTTTATTTTTATTTCATTTACTTTCCGCACCCCCTTTAGACGTACTTTAGTAATTTATTTAAGTCATTTTCTCGCCTAATCAAAAATAAAATAAATTTCCACCGATCATTTGAATTGTAACATCCTTTAATTTCTGTTAAAATGAATTCCGACCGTTCGGTCATGCCGTAACCACGTTTAAAACCAAAAAGAGGCAAAATAATAATATAATAATAAAAAATATCTTTTAGTAAAATAAAAAATAAAAATCAATCGGACGTTTTCTTTGGGATTTTCCTTTCTTAATCGAATTGACTAATAACCAAAGTGAAACTAAGGCTAAAATCAATTCATAAATCAAACTTTTGTCATAACCTAAAAAGCCATTTTTAAGGTCCAACGCCTTAAAATGGTCTTTTCCACCTTTATTGTTTAAACATAGATTTCTAAAAAAGCCTAAAATCAACACGTAGTTTTATTACCTCTTGCAAAAAACTAATAACAAGAAATCCTTAATGGTCCAATGCCTTAATGTTTTCTCTCCTTTCAAAAGAATCGAAAGATTGTTTAATGGTCCAACGCCTTAAATGACCTTTCATTCAATAAAAACATACTTTGCAAAAAAGATAAAAAAACAACTTAACCAACGCTTAATTCTCAAAGAACTATGTAGGTCTAATTTCCTTATCACAATTGAGGAATACGTAGGAGCAAGGGAAACACCCTCGTTGACCACAAAAAGATAAAAATATAAAAAGGCATAAAAAGACATAAGAATGAAAAAAGGGAAAATAATATAAATTCAAGTCATATTTGCACATTTGATTAAAGGTTGTCGTCTCTTGTGATGGACGTGTGGGGTTCTAATACCTTCCCCGTGCATAAATACAACTCCCGAACCTTTCACTTTAAGTTCGTAGACCACGTCTTTTCCAGTTTTTCCGACGTTTTCTTCAAATAAACGTTGGTGGCGACTCCGCGTGTATTCCTTTCTTGGAAGACGCACCCGCGAGTCACGCGTCACCTTCCTTCTGCGTGTGTGCATTTTGTTGTTGTGCCTCAAGTACTTTCTAAATCTTCCTTGCTTCTTCTTGCATTCCATCACAATCCAAGTAAGTAGTGCTTCATTTTCATTTTCATTTTCATTTTCATGTTTTGAACCTTAGGATAGACGAATTCTTGCTTTGTTAGCTTGCATTGTTGTTTAGGTTAAGGTTTATAGCTTTAGGGTTTGTTATTTTAGGATTTAGGTTGAGTTGTAAGCCCATTAGGGGCAATGCTGCTAAAAGGGGTGAGGACCCCTGTGTTTCTGTTTGGAAATCGCAATGAACACAATAAGCGGGACTAGTGTTCATCGCAGCTGTTAAATTTTTGGATTTCCAGATGATTGCGCTAAGCGGACCATGTCGCGCTAAGCGCATTCATCCTTGCTGATGAGCAAAAGCGATGAACCTGCTAAGCGCATCTGTGCGCTAAGCGGGACTAGTGTTTCAGACATTTAGGATTTTTGAATTTTTTGTTCAGCGCTAAGCCTGACCTGTCAGGATAATCGCCAATATGCTTCTATTTTTCAATCCTTTGAATAAGGCTAAGCGCAGCTGCTGTGCTAAGCCCTTGTTGTGTGTCAAGGAGGTTAAGCTAAGCGCGCCCAGCTGCTCTAAGCTCAACTCTCTCACTATTTTTGAGTTTTTGTAGTTAGGCTAAGCGCCCTCTGTGCACTAAGCCTAAGGGTCATTCTGGTGAGGCTGAGCTAAGCGCGCCATGCTGCGCTAAGCTCAAACCCTCTTCTATTTTGAAAATTGTAGATTTAGGCTAAGCCTAATTTGTAGAAGAATATTTTCTGTGTCTTTAGGCTAAGCGCGAGTCTGCTGCGCTTAGCCCATAAGTAAAATTTTATAAGGCGCGCTAAGCCCAGCCTGCTGCACTAAGTGCCCAGTTCAGTTTTTAGTTTTATTTTTCTGTTTTGTTGAAAATAACCCTGATTAATCTTATTGTTTGATTCTATTCTTTCAGATGGCATCAAAGAAGAGAAAGGAACCTGCCACACCTTCCCTGGTCCGATATGACCGATCCAAGTTTATTTCTCCTGAGGCTTGGGAAAGGAACATTGATATTGTGGTACCCAGGAAGATACTCCCGGAAAGAAATATGGTAACCTACCACATTGAGTTTGATGAGTTCAAGGAAGAATTGGAGAAAAGAAAATGGAATGAGGAGTTAACCAGTTTTGATGAAGGCAGCATTGATCCCGAGGATAAATCACCTAAGCAGGTGAGGGTGAGAGGCCATTTGGTGAAGTTTGATGAGGACACGCTGAATACCTTCTTGAAGACCCCTGTAATTATCGTGGAGGGGGAGACATTATCAACTTACTCTAGATTTGCACTCTTGAGGCCTGATCCTCAACAGTTGGCTGCTAAGCTCTGCATCCCATGGAGGGGATTTGAGCTTAATGCTGATGGTCAGCCTCTGAAGATCCTCAAGAAGAGCATGACCACAGTCGCTCAGACTTGGAGTGTTCTTTCTTACTCTAATTTGGTCCCTACCTCCCACACATCTGACATCACACTAGATCGGGCCAAGTTGATCTATGGCATTATCATGAAGATGGACATGAATCTGGGCTACCTCATCTCTCACCAGATTTCTATCATTGCCCAGCATGACTCCTCTAGGCTTGGATTTCCAACCTTAATCATAGCTTTGTGTAAAGTTAAAGGAGTCACATCTGATTCCAGGACCTTGGAGAGTCTCAGCCCTGCCATTAACTTGGTGTATATAAAGAAGAACTGTTGGAATCTAGATGATCCAACAGTGACATTCAGAGGGCCAAGGAAGGCCAAGGGTAAGACATTTGAGGCTCCCTCTACTTCAGCAGCACCAGATACATCTGCTCCTTCTTCATCTACTTTACCAACTTTGACTCCACATCTTCCACAGTTACCAGCTTCAGCTCCCTCTCCTTTACCAGCTCCTTCTACAGGACCCTCCTCATTCACTTCAAAGACATTATTTGCCATGCTCTAGAGCCTGCACAGAGGCCAGATCATCATTATACAAAGGTTGCAGAGCTCTAGCCAGCAGCCAGCTATGAGTGTGGAGGAGTTCCTTGCATAGGAGGTTTGGCCAGGAGTCCAACCTTCTCCTTCTAGAGGGGGTGAGGCCTCCGCAGCCCAAGAGCCTGTGCCAGCAGAGGAGCCTATGCCAGATGCAGAGGATGAGCTTGTTCCTCCTGAGCCATTTGTTTATGAGACTGATCCAGTCGCTCAGGAGGAAGCAGCAGCTCAGGAGCCTACTTCTCCAGTTCATATCTCTCCAGTAGCTACATCTGAAGACACCATGCCATCAGTACCAGCCATGGAGCCAGATTAGTCCATTCTTCAGGATGCACCAACTGCTCCAGTGCTGAATTTAAATGAAGATCAGCCATAGGATGAGCAGGATGTTTAAATTTTGTTTTGTTTTAATTTTTGAAAATCATGAGCAATTTAGTTATTAGTTATTTAGTTGCTTTATGTTTCAGTCATTTTAATTACAGTTATTTTAGTGTTGATTGCTTGTACAAAAGCATGTTTGAACAGTGAACTAATTGATTATGATATTCAGTGGTGTGATTTCTTATGAATGAGTGTTTGTGAATGACTTGAATGAGCAAATGTATGAATTGAGTGGACAGGAATGATTAGATGTTTGTTTTGATCAAGCTTGCAGCCATTAGAATAAAAAGAACATGTTATTAGAAGTATGACTGAAAATGTTAGTCAGCTTGTCAGATTGATTGTGAAGGAATGCATTGACTGTATCCCGGTGAGAGTGTGATCCTTAAATTTTGAGAGAAACGACTATCATTTAGTACTGATTTTTGCACGAATCTCTGAAGTATGGACTGAATGCATGTAATTGAGGATGATGAAGGCTATGTTTGATTGTGATAGCCACTTAGCCAAAAAGCTGACCACGTGCTTGAATGATTTATCCCTTGCACCCAGTTTGAGTTGAATGAATTATTGATTGATTGAACCTTAAGCCTATATAGTGTTATCTCCTGATACCTTGTCTTAGGTTGTAGGAGAGCATCATCCATAGAAAGCTTGGTTCAAAACAAATTTGTCCTAAATTTGGGGGAGTTTTATGTTAAAGCAAATTTGTCCCAAATTTGGGGGAGACATTGGGTAAAGAAATAAAATGGTCCAAACAGAGCAGCATATACACACTGCTTTCTATGTTAAAAAAAACTGTAAGTATAAACAAAAATGTATAAAAGTGTGTGTGTTGCAAATCAATGAAATGAAGCTAAGTGCCTAAAAAGAGGCAAGTATTGGGGTGGGAATGAATGAAAAGTAAATGTTTATCTATGGATGAATGTTCTCCTAGAATCTAAGCTTTTGAATCCTACAAAAACCAGGATTTGTTGGCAGCCCAACCTCATTACAAGCCTAGAAAGTCCTTCAGATTCATTTTGTGTGTTTATTTCTGTATGGTATGAGATGATATGCAAAAGTTGGGACTTGTGTTAGTTGTTTATAATAGAATGAGCCTAAACACTTGAGTTTGAGTGAAACAATGACTGTGAGGATTTGGTTGATGATTCTTTCCTTGATATCTGCCATTCTCACTAGTTTATTTCAGTTGTGACTCTAATGCATATGTTGCTATCTTTGAAAAGATGCATGTTTGTGAAAAGTAATTGATTGAAGTATTCCATGATATTCAATTCATATGATTGAATTTCTCTGTGAAGTAAACACTATTTGGATTGACCACTATATTTTATCACTTTAGGACAAGTGAATTGTTCTTTCTTTGCTTGAGGACAAGCAAAACTGTAAATTTGGGGGAGTTTGTTAGTCGTCTTATACGACTAACTTTTGTATAGAAAACATTTTCCAAAACTTGTATAGTTTCCCCAATTTATATTTATTTTGTAGGGATTTGTAAGTAAATCTTGTTTTATGGTTATAGTTGTCTCTAGAGTATCTCCCATGTGATTTAATGATAAAATTTACACAATTTCAGGTCAAAAGAGGCTAAAATCGTGAAGTGCTAAAGGGAGCAGTTGCACTCAGCTCACCATTTGGGCTCAGCGCGCATCCAACGCTAAGCGCAACTTCAATGCGCTTAGCGCAATAGAAGAATCTGGTAGAGCATAAATATCAAGATCCGCTCGCTAAGCGCAATGGTTGTCTTTAGCCAGGGTCAGCGTATGACTGGCGCTAAGCTCAAATCCACTAACTCGCGCTAAGCGTGAGGGTGGCGCTAAGCGCGACATCGCAATTTTAGAGCCTATTTAAGCCTGAATTGTCAGAATTATGGTACATGTGTGAGAGACCAGAGCTGTATATTTTGGCACAGACTTCGAGAATAGTGCTCTGGAGGCAGCAAAGAGGAGCAGTTGTGCAGAGAAGCCTAGGGTTCTTCAATTACAGAGAGATTAATGAGCTGCAGAGTGATTGTGAGGTGTTGAGAAGGGGAGGAAGGATCCTCTTTCTTGTGTAAGGAACAATTATTATGTACTCTCAATCTCATTTGTGTTAGGGTTTTTCTGTAATGGCTGGTTAAACACCCTTGTTGGGGATTTCTAAGGAACAACTGATGTAATTACTTTATTATCTAATTAATTGTGTTTTATGTGTTCAATGCTTCTTTCAATGCTTAATTTCTTGATGCAAGCTCCATTGGAGCTTGTAGGCCTAGGATCTTCTTCATCAATGGATTCCTTTGCTTCTTGGAAGATGAATGGCAGCGGAATGGAGAAAGGGAGAGAGAGAGAGGAGACGCCACTTCAAGAAGAAGATGAGTCTAGAAGAAGCTCACCACCATAGGAGGCCATGGATAAGAGCTTGGAGGAAGAAGAAGATGAATGAAGGGAGAGGGAGAGAAGAGCACGAAATTTTGTGCTCTAAATGAGCTTTGAAATCTGAAGTTTAATATTCAAATGATCAAAGTTGAAAAAAATGCACACACATGACCTCTATTTATAGCCTAAGTGTCACACAAAATTGGAGGGAAATTCAAATTTCACTTGAATTTGAAATTGAATTTGTGGAGCCAAACTTTGGAGCCAAAATTTCACTAATTATGATTAGTGAATTTTAGTTATGGTTCAGCCCACTAATCCAAGATCAATTCCAAGATTCTCCACTAAGTGTGCTTAGGTGTCATGAGGCATGAAAAGCATGAAGGACATGCACAAAGTGTGACTATATGATGTGGCAATGGGGTGTAGTAAGCAAATGCTCACCTCCCCCTCTAAAATTTAATTGGATTGGGCTTCTACCAATTCAATTAAATTTATTTCCAACCACACACATCAAATATCCACTTAGTGCATGTGAAATTACAAAACTACCCCTAATACAAACACTAGTCTAGGTGCCCTAAAATATAAGGGCTGAAAAATCCTATATTTCTAGGGTACCCTACCTACATTGTGGAGCCCTAAATACAAGGCCCAAAAATAATGAAACCTTAATCTAATATTTACAAAGATAAGTGGGCTCGTACTTAGCCCATGGGCCCGAAATCTACCCTAAGGCTCATAAGAACCCTAGGGCCTTCTCTTGCATCTCTGGCCCAATCTCCTTGGAGTTTTCTATCCAATGCCCTTGCGGGGTCGGATTGCATCATTCCCTCCCCCTTGAAAAGGATTTGACCTCAAATCCCGAGGTTCTTGAAACTCTGGGCTTTTTTCCTCAACACCTGTAAAAAGAACAAAAACATATGTATTAGTGGTGTTTAGTATGTTGAAGTAAGGTAAGGTCTGAAAACTCATTTCCTGGGCATCTTGCCATGAAGGAACATGGTTCCTCACCAACTCAATGAGTGGTGCTACAAGTATAGAAAAATATGGGGCAAACCTTTTGTAAAAGTTTGTTAAGTCTTGGAAGCCCCAAATTTTTCTTACACTTGGTGGAGCGGGCCACTCAGGAATGACCTTTATTCTCTTAGGGTTCATGGGAACCCCTTGATCACAATTTAAAAAATTAAGAAAAGTAAAGCAATAGAACATACCTTTTTCTGTATTTTCATGTTGATTATTCCTACCAAAAAGTATGACAAACCTAAGGTGTCCCATATGAGTGCCTAAGTTTGTATTGAAACTAAAAATAAGAACAAACCTACCCAATGAGTCCCTATGTACACAAATCATGAAGATGTTGGGTGCACGAGTGATTTTACAAAAGAGTGTTGCACCACCCAAAGCATTCATCACACCACCTATTTTAGGGATTTGGTGCCTAATAATACCTATTTTGGGCACCAACAAAGCACAAGGATTTAAGCTCTTGCGAAACAAACCCTCATCCAACAACTCCTTTACTTGAGGAATAAACTCAAGCCTAAAAGGTGTGGCAATGCTAACAAGTGTCTTTTTACAATGGAGAAAATGTGGAGGTTGTCTAAGAGGGGAAATTTCTTTAGTATTTGTCTTTATTTCAAAATGTCTTTCCTTCTTAGCTAACCTCTTGGAGGAGACACTTACCTCCTTACACTCCTCCTTAACCATTAAAGGTTGTCCTTCCTCTTGGGGGTAGATCTCTTCACTAGATTCTTCCCCTTTTGCTTCTTCACTTTTACTAGAGGAAGGTGAAGTAGTAGCCTCATCTTGGCTACTATAAATGTCTTGGCCCCTCATAATTATGGTTTTCTTGGTGGGGCATTGAGAAGTAATGTGTCCTCTTCCAAGACATTTAAAGCACTTCATGGAGCTAGTCTTCTCTTGCATACTAGCCTTAAGGGGTTGCTTTTCTATTGTCTTCCCCTTTTCATCTTTGGGCTTAGAAGGTGTCACCCCTAAGATGCCTTGACCTTGGTCTTTCTTTGGATAAGAGTGAGAGCCATAAGATTTTGAAGTAGACTTCCTTTTAAGTTGTTGCTCTACCCTTATTTCCCAATCTAAGTTAGCCTCTACATTGTCCTTCCCATGGAAGTATGGGAGGTTAATGTTAGCCTCTTGAGGCTTTCTTTCCTTTTCTCTCTTATGGGAGTGAGGTCTAAGATGTGACCTATGCCTTCCTTCATAATAGTCACGAAGTTCTTCACTTAGGCTCTTGCAAGAGTTATGACTACTATAGGAGGCATGTTTTTCTTTTCTTAACTCTTTGAGTATTTTCCTTCTTTCTTCTTCCCTTATTTTCTCTTTTTCATCTTGACTTATTTCTTCCACTCTATTTTTCCCTTTTTCTTTTCTCTTTTTTTTTTCCTTCCACAACTTAAAGGATCTCAACTCATATAATATCTTATACAAGGGGTCCTTAGGAGTAGAACCCTCACCATTAACACTAGATGAAGAATGAAGACTCATGTTGGTTCCTAAGTTATGGTTCTTTCTTGTTGGGGGTTTGAAAACAAAAGGTAAAAGAAACTATGGTTGAAACTAGCCAAAATAAACACTAAAAGAGGTGTGAAAGATAAGGTAAAAACTAATCGGTAAAAGGCAAGCTACCTAGGCGGTTTAACAATGGAGAGTAAAGGAAATAACCTATGAAAGTAAGCAAGAAATTGAAGTGCAAGAAATGCAAACTAGGCGGATCCTAAGAGTGTTTGGATGACCTCATTTAAGGTTCCCAACAAAACACTCACTATCCTAAGGGAAAATTGCCTAAAATTATTACACACAAATGGAAGTAGGGTGACCTATTGGAGGCTCCCAACTTACTTCCAATGAAAGGCCTTTTTGTTACAAAATTTGAAACCAAAGCAAATTGCCAATTACAAAATTACAAAAAAAAGTCCTTAATTGTGGTGGCTATTCTCTCTTTGGTGTTTCACTCAATTTGGAGTGCTTCTTAGTCCAATAGTTCTTAAGGTGGTTGGCCCCTTGCTTCTTGACTCAAATTCTTCAAGGTATGGCATCAATCCTCCTTTCCAATTCCCTATATGGCAACTCACAACCAAGGAAACAAAGAGACAAGCAATAACCAAAGACCAAGAAATATGAAATGAAAGCTAAACCAATAGAGTTTTAACAAGACAAATTTCAAAGGATTATTCAACAATTAAAGCAATGAAAAGCACAAAAAAGCAAGCTAGGACTCAAAGAGAAACCTAGAATGGCTCTAGAGTAGAGTAGAAAAACTAAAAAGAAAAAAGACTCAAGAAACCTCTAGTTTTGGCACTTGTTTTCACAATAATTTTCAATTGAAGTTTCAGAACTAGGATTGGTATAAAATATGCACCAATTATAGAGCAAATTTTGAGCCAAAACAACAAACACACTTTCCTTTCACTTTTTTTTTCCTGGACACTGATTTTTCTGCCAACTTGTGCGATTTTTATTATTTTTTCCTTTAATCCAAATCGCTTGGTTATTTTTTTATAATTTTGGTCCAGATGTCTAGAAAATTCAGTAAAACTTTCAGCTCCAAAAACGTAGTGGCCAATTCCCAGTAATTTATGCAAGTTTGTATGTTCAAGCTGCCAGCACCAGCGATTTTAACCTAGAAATCAAGAGTAGTGTTTATGTTGCTTAAGGCTTGGATAGTTACAATTTGTGTTTGCTTATGCTCAATTATCTTGAATAACACAATTGAAGAGAGCTTAAGACTTATTTTGATTCACAAATCCAGCCACAACTCAGCACCACAACTCAACTTCATCATAGGCATCATGTAGGAAACTTAGAAAACAAAAAAAAGTTCAAGAACAAGACTACTTCTAGGAATTGATTTAGAACATGTTATGAACTAAATAACATGCATGAATTAGACTCAAAATTCAAAAGATAGGCTAAGAATGACAAGAATACATGAACAAATGTATCTAGAATTCAATCAACAAAATAAAAATTCAACACAAACTTAGAACATAATGTGACAATTACTATGACTAAACATGACTCTAAGACAACATGGATTAAGTGATTTACACTTAGATTTTTGTGTTTTTTTTTCTAATCAATATTTTGGAAGAAAATTTAGATCTAAGGTTCAGCACAAGAATATTATGAATGAAAAATGATAGAACCTAAAATCAACACAAAAACATGATTCAAGAGTAGATCTACAAAATTTGAACCATAGCAATGCAAGAACAAGTGTAGATCTAAGATTTAATCGATTTATTTATTTATTTTTTTTTTTAATCTACTCTAAACAACACCAAACCACAAGACAATGGAGGATATACATGGAGAATAAGATGAAGAACAAGGAATTAAAGAGAATTCACCGAACAAAAAGATAGAGGAAGCAAAAGAACATCACCTAGATGAAGATGCTCTTGATACCACATGATGCAAGCTCCATTGGAGCTTGTAGGCCTAGGATCTTCTTCATCAATGGATTCCTTTGCTTCTTGGAAGATGAATGGCAGCGGAATGGAGAAAGGGAGAGAGAGAGAGGAGACGCCACTTCAAGAAGAAGATGAGTCTAGAAGAAGCTCACCAGCATAGGAGGCCATGGATAAGAGCTTGGAGGAAGAAGAAGATGAATGAAGGGAGAGGGAGAGAAGAGCACGAAATTTTGTGCTCTAAATGAGCTTTGAAATCTGAAGTTTAATATTCAAATGATCAAAGTTGAAAAAAATGCACACACATGACCTCTATTTATAGCCTAAGTGTCACACAAAATTGGAGGGAAATTCAAATTTCACTTGAATTTGAAATTGAATTTGTGGAGCCAAACTTTGGAGTCAAAATTTCACTAATTATGATTAGTGAATTTTAGTTATGGTTCAGCCCACTAATCCAAGATCAATTCCAAGATTCTCCACTAAGTGTGCTTAGGTGTCATGAGGCATGAAAAGCATGAAGGACATGCACAAAGTGTGACTATATGATGTGGCAATGGGGTATAGTAAGCAAATGCTCACCTCCCCCTCTAAAATTTAATTGGATTGGGCTTCTACCAATTCAATTAAATTTATTTCCAACCACACACATCAAATATCCACTTAGTGCATGTGAAATTACAAAACTACCCCTAATACAAACACTAGTCTAGGTGCCCTAAAATATAAGGGCTGAAAAATCCTATATTTCTAGGGTACCCTACCTACATTGTGGAGCCCTAAATACAAGGCCCAAAAATAATGAAACCTTAATCTAATATTTACAAAGATAAGTGGGCTCGTACTTAGCCCATGGGCCCGAAATCTACCCTAAGGCTCATAAGAACCCTAGGGCCTTCTCTTGCATCTCTGGCCCAATCTCCTTGGAGTTTTCTATCCAATGCCCTTGCGGGGTCGGATTGCATCATTTCTGCATGCTCATAGTCTGATCACCCATTTGTGTGTACAGTTAGGTGACTTTAACATTGGGAAATGTATTGTTGCCTTAGAACTTGATAGAAGGAGGACTGAATAACCACATTACCAAGGATGGATTGTTGAGGTTTTTGTTTTCTGAATATGTTGTTACGATAATGCTGTTTAAGTTAAGCCTAGTCTTACAAGAGGGATATGCGTACGAAGCTTAGGTTAAATTAGTCTAAACTTACGAGGAATCGAGGTTTTGTATTTTAGGCTATAGCATAGAACACAAAAGCATGATTGATTAGAGAAATATCTTCATATGCATCAGCTTGTTTGTTAGAAAGACCCAACGCTTTTTACCTATTGCTGTCAACTTTTACTTACTTGCATTTACTGTTTTTACCATAGAAGTAGTTTATTTCTGTTTTTAACCATAGTTTATCAATGTTGTTCCAACAATGCCTTACTTCTGAATAAAACTCTGTCTAATAAGCAAGTTCCCTGAGTTCGATACTCGGATCACTCTGTTTTAATTTTAAATACTTGATGACCTGGTGCACTTTCCGGTGTTTCATTTCCCTTGAATATATTTGTTGAAAATTGGAGAAAAAGTAACCATATGGGAAAATGAACACATGGCTCCTCCTGTGCTGGTGTGGGCTCGTCTAGAGATGAGGAGGGAGCATCCAGGGTTGGCTGAGGAATATCCTGAGCTGTAACAGGCCATGGGTCCTAGGTGCTCTGTGCTGCGGTCATATCAGCTACATAATCCAAATCAGCAGCGCCATTCTCCTCCTCCTCAGAGACCTCCAAAACAGGTGAAATAATTGGTGAAGCCTATGAAGTAGCCTCTGGAGTGGCCTCTAGAACTACCTCTGGCTGTGAATGAGGCTCCTGGGCTGCAGAGGCCTCACCTCCCCTCAAAGGAGAAGGTTGGACTCCTGGCCAGGCCACCTGAGTTGTGAACTCCTCCATGCTCATGATGGGTTGATGCTGAGCCAAATCGTGGATACTCTGCATCACCAGGCGTAAGCCATGGTGGAGGCTCTGCAGCATCGGCACTATGAGGTCTAAGCTCTGAGCAGAGGTGCCAGAGGGTGCTGGAACTGATGATGGTGGATGAGAAGTAGAGGTAGTTGGATCACTGGAGGCATGAGCAGAAGTAGAAGCAAGAGCAGGAGCAGACGAAGATGGGCCTTCAGATCCTCGAGCCCGTGCCTTGCGGGTCCATGAAATATGATAGTGGGATCGTCCAAGTTCTAGCAGTTCTTCTTTATGTATGCCAAATTAATGGCAGGGCTGAGGGACTCGAAAGTTAGAGAATCCGAGATAACTCCTTGGGCGATGCATAAGGCGGTGATGAGGGCTGGGAAGCCGAGCCGCGAGGAGTTGGACTAGGCCATCTGAGAAATCTGGTGTGATATGAGGAAGCCCACATCCATGTCCATCTTCAAAACTAGCCCATAGACTAACCTCGCCCTGTCCATATTCAAATCAGACGTATGAGAAGTTGGGGCAAGGTTGGAGTATGATAACACACTCCAGGTCTGGGCTAGTGTAGTCAGATCCTTCCTCAAGAGCTTCCAGGGTGCTCCTTCAGCATTTAAAACAAACATGCGCCCTAGAATACAGAGCATGGAGGCAAGTTCCTAAGGATCAGTGCGCATCTTGCAGAAGAGAGAATATGAAGGGTATTGCTCCCCTGGCTGAATGAGTGGTGGTGTCTCCAGAAAGGCATTCAGTGATGCCGCATCGAACTTAATCAGCTTCCTCCTAACTTGAACCTGTTTTGGTGATTTGTCTTTAGGGTTATACAGGTTCGAGTAGAACTCCTTGACCAGGGCCACATCAATGTGCCCGTCCATGTGCTGGGTCAAGGCCTTGTGGCAGTTTCTTCTGATTAGCTCTCGTCTAAATTCATCGTACTCTGTCACAAAGAGGTTAACATTCCTCTCTGAAAGGATGTTCCGGGAGTGAATGTTTTGAGAATATCGCTCCCAGGCACCCTCAGATGTAAACCTGGTGGTCTCATAGGGCTTGTGGGGCCAAGATGTTGTGGCTTTCTGTTCGAACTCGGCAAGTGCACCGGATCGCGCAAGTAGTATAAAACGGTAAGAACTGAGTATCAAACTCTCAGGGAACTTGTGTTACTTGGTAAAGCTATATTCAGTGAATAGGTGTCTAGTATGAAAAGATATGTGTGGACTATGAACACGTATGTAAACTAACTATTAAAAGGAAAATCACGTGAGTAATGATGTGTAAAGACAAGTAGACAACATGTTGGTCTTCCTATTAGGTGCTTGATGTTATAAGGATATTCTCTACTTAACAATGCTCATGTGTTCTATGGTGTCTCCTGAAATGCTAAACCCTGATTCTTCATGATAGTCTAGCCTAATCCTGATCAAGCATAGTCCTCAGATTCCTCTTGTTGGACTAAACTCGACCAGAACCACATGAAGACAAACATACAAACAACTAGGTTACCGTACCCCGATCCCTCATGATAATACAATAAACTAGCCCTGTCCTACCAAGTTCTAAGAATCAGACCAGTTTCCACTGTTGAATGATCCTAACAAAGAATGCATCTACGTGATCAAGGCAAAAGCACACTGAAATGACATACTGATAGCACAAAGAACACATAAAACATCATTAAATAGATATACAGGTATTTACATCAAGTACCTACAAGGAAGAACCAACAGAGGATTTAGCTCTCTATATCTGGGAAGCTTCCTTTACAACAAAAAGAAGAGAAAAATGAAGGATTGAAGAAATACAAGTAGTGGGGATGTCTCCTTCACCTCTAGAACCTCACAATCACTCACAGACTCATCTCATGCTGTCAAGACGGCTTCCTGTTCATGCTCAGTTCTCTACCAGTCTTCGCACAACAAAAGCTCTCAAAAATATCTGGAACTTGGACCTTTCTCTCTCTAGAAATCTCTAAACATGCAAAAGCTTCGAGAATTGCTCAAACTCCTTCTTCATTTCTGATTTCAGGCTTAAATAGGAGGCCTTGTTAGATCAAGTGGCCTCGAAATAATTAAGAAGGGGGGAGGGGTTGAATTAATTATTAATGTGTCCTGACTAATTAAAAATGTATCCTTCTTAGTGTTACTAGATTCAACTAGGCTTTTACTACTAAGTTAATAAAGTAAAGAACAGAAACAATAACTTAACCAAAAGTAAAAGTAGCAATTAAAAGTACACAACGAAAATTAAAGAGTGTTGGGAAGATGAAGACAAACACAAGATTTATACTTGCTCGGCAACAACCCGTGCCTACATCCAGTCCCCAAACAACCAACGGTTCTTGAGATTTCTTTCAACCTTGTAAAATCCTTTACAAGCCAAAGATCCACAAGGGTTGTACCCTCCCTTGTTCTCTTTGAAAAACCAAGTGGATGTACCCTCCACTTGAAGTGATCCACAAGAGATGTACCCTCTCTTGTTCTCAGTATAACAACCCAAGTAGATGTACCCTCTACTTGTGCCACAAAGGATGTACCCTCCAATGTGTTAGGACAAAGAATTCTTAGGCGGCTAGTCCCTTGAATCTTTGTAAGGGGGATACAAAAGATATCTCAGGCGGTTAGTCCTTTGAAATCTTTTGTATAAAGGGAAAGGGAAAAAGATATCTCAGGCGGTTAGTCCTTTGAAATCTTTTGTCAAGAGGAAGAAGGGAAGAAACAAAAGAATTTTCAAGCAGTTAGTCCTTTGAATCTTTTGACAAGAGAAAGAAATGAATGAAGAAAAAGAATAGCACAAGTTTTTGGTCAATGAACTTTTCTTAAAAGAGAAAGTATTGAACAAAAACTCTTAGAAAGATGAAGAGAAATGAATGAAAGAAATCAGTCTTTTTGAATAAAAGAAATCAGTCTTAGTTGTATATGAAATCCGTGCCATGGTCACATATTTATAATCATTTGATGACTCAAATTAAAGTTTGTGACTTTTGGAAATTTCTTTAAAAACTAGTCACCTTTTAAAAATTGTGACTCTTTTGAAAACTAGTCACTTTAAAAGTTGTGACTTTTGAAAAACTCTTCAGAAATAAGTCACTTTAAGAATTGTGACTTTTGGTAATTTATTTTTCGAAATCAGTCACTAGTAATCGATTACCATTATAGTGTAATCTATTACACATCAAAAGATGTGACTCTTCATGTTTAAATTTGAAAATCAAAACATTTAGAAACACTAGTAATCGATTACAAGTATTGTGTAATCGATTACACAAGTTTAAAATGATTTGAAAATGTTTTATCACTAGTTGTGACTTTTGAAATTTGAAATCTAATGTTTTAAAACATTGGTAATTGATTACATGATTATGGTAATCAATTCCAGCTTTGGAAATTAGTTTCGAAAACAATGCTGGCTATTGGTAATCGATTACTACTTTATGGTAATCGATTACCAGAGAGTAAAACTCTTTGGTAAAAGATTTTGTGAAAAATTCTTGTGCTACTCAATGTTTTGAAAAACTTTTTTAGTACTTATCTTGATTAAGTCTTCTCTTGATTCTTGAATCTTGAGTCTTGAATCTTGATCTTGATTGTTCTTGAATCTTGATTCTTGAAACTTGATTGAATCTTGAGACTTGATTATTCTTGAATCTTGATTCTTTGAAACTTGATTCTTGAAGCTTTTTGACTCCTGATTCTTTTGGAACTTGCTTAAATCTTGATTCTTTGGTGTCATACCCTAATTTCGTCCGGGGATTATTATTTGATGATATACAACCTTTGATTGGCCGCTTCGAGATACTTGGCACCCTTTGTTGCACAATATGTGAAGTCCCGAGACGTGCCGAAAATCAAAAGGAAGTAGGCTTACGCGATCCGTGAAAATTCCGTAATGTGACGGAAATCGAAAGGAGGTGTTTTTCGCAATCCGTGAGTTTTCGTAACTTCTTCGAAAGCTAAAAAAAAGAGTAAATACATAATCCATAAGGATTCGTAACCTTGCGAAAGGAAAATAAGTATCGTTACGAAATTCGTAAAGTTTCGTAACGTTACGGAAAAAGAATTACCAAAAAAGGTAAAGAGGGGGTGCATTTAGTAAAAAGGGGGTACAAATAGCAATCAAGCCCACTTGGGCCTTCCAGATTCTTCCTCCAGAAGGCTGTTGCTTCTAGAGGAAGCAACCTTGCTCACCTGGGCGAGCTGGGTGGCAAGCTCCTCCCCTATTATGCTATAAATAGGGGGAGGAGTGTAGAGGGAAAGGGTTCAGCCTTCTTGGCACTTCTTATTCTCTCGAAATTGCTGAGGAAAATTGTTTCCGTGAAGAAAATCCAAGCCGAGGCGCTTCCTTAACGTTTCCGTAACGTTTTCGTGAGTAATTACGCGAAGATTTTCAACCGTTCTTCGACATTCATCGTTCGTTCTTCATTTTCTTCAGTCTTCAACTGGTAAGTACCCCAAACCGAGCTTTTCAATTCATTCTATGTACCCGTGGTGGTCCACATTTTGTTTCATGTATTTTTATTCTCGTTTTCATTCGCTTTCTATACCCCCTTTTGACGTGCTTCAGTCATTTATTTAAGTCATTTCTCGTCTAATCAAAAAAATAATAAAATAAATTTCCACCGATCATTTGAATTGTATCATCCGTTAATTTCGGTTAAAATGAATTCCGACTGTTCGGTCGTGCCGTAACCACGTTGGAAATCAAAAAAGAGGTAAAATAATAATATAATAATAAAAAATATCTTTTAGTAAAATGAAGCGAAAAAAATCAATCGAACGTTTTCTCTTTGGGATTTCTCATTCTTAATTGGATTGACTAATAACTAAAGTGAAACTAAGGCTAAAATCAACTAGCCTAGTCAAGCTCGTCCACAAAAAATAGGGTTTGAAAGTTTATCATTTCAGTTTCTTACCAAGTAAAAAAGGATCATTTTTAAGGTCCAACGCCTTAAAAATGATCACAATTCAAGTAAAAAGAATCGCTTGATTCACTCTTAAGAAAGAACTATGTAGGTCTGATTTCCTCTCCAAAGGAGGGTACGTAGGAGCAAAAGTCCCGCTTTTGTCAACCTCAAAAAAATAAAAAGGAATAAAAGGTAAGATAACACAAATTCACAAATCTAAAAAATAGGCTGTTGTCCTTTGAGACAAACGTGAGAGGTGCTAATACCTTCCTCAAACATAAATACAACTCCCGAACTTAGAATTTTCATTTTGACTGGTTTCC
The DNA here is from genome assembly GCF_004193775.1 of Glycine soja. Classification (NCBI taxonomy): domain Eukaryota; kingdom Viridiplantae; phylum Streptophyta; class Magnoliopsida; order Fabales; family Fabaceae; genus Glycine; species Glycine soja. The sequence goes on from NC_041020.1 coordinate 25,264,295, forward strand.
TTCGGTTTTTCTGACGTTTTCCACAAATAAACGTTGGTGGCGACTCCACGCATCTTTTCCTCCTTTGGAAAGCGCACCCATGAGCCTCGCCTCGCTCGCCCGCAAAAGGGCATGTTGCGACAGTTGGCGACTCCACTGGGGACTTTTTGTGAGTTAGGCCTATTTTAAAGAATTGTGGAATTGTGAAACTTTGTGTGTGCCTTTGTCGAACTGTGTAAAATGTAAATAACTGTTGTCTATTTCACATTCTTTACACTGCATTCTAAGCACCCACGGGTTTGAGTGAAAAAGGGGCCCTATACCCGGGTTCATGGGAATTTAAGGAGTGGAGGTGAATCTATGATCATGCTAGGTCTCCGACTTGCTTGATAATAGTGAAACCTCGTCTAGAGCTTTTCTCTTTATAATATGTTGTCGCTGGTATTCCATACCGCCACAATATTATTATCTTGAGTGATGATACCTCTAGAAAACAGTCGTGTGAGTTATGAATCATTGGGAGTAGTTATTAGAGACCCCTAGATACTATCCTGTAGGTCCCTAAAATAGGGGCACGGAGCAAACACGCTGCGTGCCGTTTTAAACACTGTCATGCATGTAGTCCTAAATGTCATATACGCCTTTGCTTGTAATTATTTATGGATATTGTCGTACTCTGTGCATCCCCTTGTTGCACTTTTACGCATCTACATCATGCCGTCACACATGCATTGTATGTGGATCTCGTCTTTTGTCGTGGGAAGTCAAAAGATCCATATCGTCTTCTTAACTGCACACATGGGGCACTGCGCCCCCAAATGCGCAGTAAGGAGAGATGATTTTTCGGGCTCTCGTGTCCGTAAATGCATTCATATCATGCACCGCATAAACATCTCTTCAGCATCATAATGAACATATCTTTTCTGCATTTGTCCATTATCACATTCCCATTTTGCATGAGTCATTGCATCATCATGCATATGTGTTCAACATACTTTTTGTTCTACATGTTTGCTCATACATGATCCTTGTATTTTCCTCTACAAAACAAAAACAAAAAAAAGGGGAAGCATGAAAATTCATGATGCATTCTTAGTTGCATGTGTTAGGTACCATGAGCCAACCATGTTGGGATCATAAACCCATTTCTAAAATTAAAAAAAAAAACACAAACAACAAAACAAAATGATTGAGCATGGTACCTAATGCGTCGTTAATTAAGAAAGGATGTCTCTTCGGGCATCTCAATCTCATAATTACATTTTCCATGCATAGCATGCGTATTCTCGAGTCTTTCATCCCTATGAAATGTTGTTGAAGTATTGGCGATCAAAATTTCCATTCCCTGGGTTATGGGGTTGAACCAAGCTCGCACTTTTACGAAAAGGTTCATTGAGTCAAGTTGAAGCATGGAAGTAACCATCTTGCAAAAATTGGGGCAAAAGATGGATCGTGTTACATCATTGCTTCGTCTACTGCCAAATACGTTTAGGATTGTTGATATCCTTGTTACTTCCAGCTTCACCTTGACAAAGATGTCATGGACCATGTTGAAAATCTAAATTGATTCAACCCCATGTCCTGCGTAAAAATTCGCAATACTTCAACTATGCATCATTCGCGTACATCCATACTTTTCATTGGTTGCATTGCTCATTACATTCTTTCCTTGAAAAATAAAATAAAAAAAAAGAACTTAATCATTGTTATAAAAAAAAAGAAAAAAAAACATGCTTTACGGTGCCCTTACCGAACCCGTGCTAGAGCTAGAGTAATGGGTAAAGCGGAGGAGGTACAAGAGTAGATGGAGGCCGACATGGAGGCCATGAAAGAGCAAATGGCCGCAATGATGGAGGCCATGATGAGCGTGAAGAAGATAATGGAAGCCAATGCGGTTACAATTGCCGCTACCAGCACTGTTGCTAAGGTGAACCTGATGCCCCCATCTGGCCTCAACCAAATGAATCATCCAACCTCAGATATGGTAGGCAAAGATTTGGGAAGTACGGGCGGCCCCCATGATGTGCAAATTCAAAACGAGCACGCCTTCCCGCCATATGGTTTGCCTCTCAACTATACGCCACCCAATGTGGCATACACTCCCAATAAGAATGTCAACAACTCCACTCCTATACCCATTGAGAGCCAACAACCCCAAACTAATCATGCACATGTCTCTTAAACTGTGGGGGAGACTTCGAGCCTTGGCTCGGATATGCCACTGAAGGGCAAGCATTTGGTGGTATACCCCTTGAAAACACTTTGGAGGGCCTTCAGTATCACCCCCAGCTACACCTCTTGCATTCCACAACAAGTAAAAACCCTCATGCTATGGCAGAAATGGGAAAGTTGGATCATCTAGAGGAAAGGCTCAGGGTCATTGAAGGAGGTGAAGATTATGCCTTTGCTAACCTAGAAGAGTTGTTCCTAGTACCCAATATCATCACCCCTCCCAAGTTCAAGGTGCTGGACTTTGACAAGTACAAGGGGACTACTTTCCCCGAGAACCATCTAAAGATGTATTATCAGAAGATGGGGGCATATGCAAAAGATGAGGAATTGCTGATACATTCCTTCCAAGAAAGTCTTACTGGGGTAGCTGTTACTTGGTACACTCACTTGGAACCTTCCCGAGTCCATTCTTGGAAGGACCTAATGGTTGCCTTCGTTAGGCAGTGTCAGTATAATGGCTTCGGATAGGATGCAACTACAAAACATGTGCAAAAAGGGGGCATGAATCCTTCAAAAGAATACTCCCAAAGGTGGAGAGACCTGGCAGCTCAAGTGGCACCTCAATGACGGAGAAAAAAATGATGACAATAATAGTAGACACATTATCAGTATTCTACTATGAAAAGATGGTGGGCTACACACCTTCAAGCTTTGATGATATGGTCTTCACTGACGAAAGGATCAAAGTGGGTCTAAAAAGAGGCAAATCTAATCATCATGCTTTGATAAATGCCAAAAAAAAAACTAGGGAAAATGAAGAGGGTGAGAATGAGGGAGAAGCCCATGCTGTGACTGTCATTCCTATACAGCCAAGTTTCCCACCAACCCAACAATGTCATTACTCAGCCAATAACCAACCTTCTCCTTAACCACCGCCCAGTTATCCACAAAGGCCATCCCTAAAACAACCACAAAGTCTGTCTACCGCACTTCCAATGATGAACATCACCTTTAGCACAATCCAAAAACACCAACCAAGAAATGAATTTTGCAGCGAGAAAGCCTGTAGAATTCACCCCAATTCCGGTGTCCTATGCTGACTTGCTCCCATATCTACTTGATAATTCAATGGTAGCCATAACCCCAACCAAGGTTCATCAACCTCCATTTCTCCGAGAATATGACTCGAACGCAACGTGTGCTTGTCATGGAGAAGCCCTGGGGCATTCCATTGAGCATTGTAGGGGCCTGAAGCGTAAGGTGCAAGGTCTAATTGATGCGGGCTGGCTGAAATTTGAGGAGAATCGCGTGTAAATCCTGACATTGACAAGAGATGCCACACATGGGGCAATTTTGAAAGCTGTTGTTAGATGTCTCTAATGAGTCATCAGGATTTTCAACTTTCACCAGAATTGGGTGCAAGCCATTGGTCTATTTGCTCAAGCGACCTGTGCTCCTGAGTTTGGACTTCCAAGACCATTCAATCAGAGATTACTCGTCTTGCACGTTGGTGGGGCTGCCGTAAGACAACGAGTAATGTTCAAAACAAATAAGTTTCAAAATTAAAAAAAAAAGTTCAAAAAGAAAAAGAAAAAAAAAGCATTTGATTGACTTCCTTTTCAAGACGTTCATGTGACCTCATTTTATCATTCTAGAAAGTTTGTCTTTTTAGAGAGAAGTGAGTTATCAAGAATAGGATGTTGGACAAATGGCCTCAATTACCTTAAGAAAAGGGGGTTTTGGACACTTTGGTCAGACAAGGTCCACTATATATTATGCAATCTGGTATTGTGCCATATATATGGATGGTGGTTTTGGACATTTGGATTTGTGTAGTTGTTGTTAATAACAATGATGTAACATCCCAATTTTTGTAATCTAGATTAAAAAGGATTGTTATTTATAAATAAATAGAGTTTTAAAAAAATAATGAGACTTTATAAATAAATAAATAAGGAGATATAATTATTAATTAAAATAATGATTTGAGAGAAAATAAAAAGGTTATTTCATTTATTTGTTTGATAGAAAATAAAATAGAGTTTGTTTTTATAAAATAAATAAATAAATAAATATAGAGCAAATAATAGCTAAATATCCTAGGTATAAATAGTTATGTTAAGTTAGGTGCCTCTTTTTGGTTTCATTTTCGTTTTTCCCCTTCTCCTCTAAAAACCCTTTCTTTTTCCCGCAGCCCACCAAACCTGTTTCAGAAAAATGATGATCTCAGAATCGTCGTTCACCGTTGGATCGTCGTGAAATTTGAGTACCACGTTCGCAACCCCATTTCGAACATTATCACCGTTGGGAATTTGAAAATCATATTTGATATTAGAGGAAAACCCTTCGCATTGTAGCATTTTAATTTCCCGCAGAAACCCAAAACTGTCTCAGTAAAACTACGATCCCGGTTTCGTTAACCGTTGGATTTTCATGAAATTTGGATATGTTGTTCGAAATTCAATTGTGCACACTTCCACCGTTGGGATTTATGAGATAATATTCGTGGAGCGAGAAAAAGGAATCTCATGAAGATAGTACAAGTTGAGGTTTCAATCTCTTCTCCGTCTCTCTGACGTTTGGGAATTCTATCGGAGCAGTCGGAGGAATAACTGAAGGAATCTCAGGGAACCGCTAGAGATGTTACTATCGCTAGCTGAAGACACGTGAGTCCGCTCAGAGATAAGGGATGAGTTATTCACAATTGGGAATTAGTGAGAACATGTGTAGGGATCCTTAGAGATATCAATTGGAATGAGTTTTGGGTGTTTTTGCAATTTTCATTTTATCCTTATAATTATTACAGTGAATTATATATGTTTGATAGACCAATCTTTGTGAAATTGATATGCTATTGTGTTGAGCGTGAACCGTATAAATCGAGTACTTTTTCTAATTAATATGAATTGATGAAATAAAGTAAGGAGAAATTTAGAGAGAGATATTGATTTTGTATTTTGTATTTTTCTTGTTGTTTAGGTTTTTATATATAATTTAAAAAAATTAATATCATAATTGAAACTGACCAAAGTGTTCATATAATTATTTAGAATTTGTGCATTGAAAGCTTACTTTGAAATTTGTGATTCAATATGATGTATGCTAGTTTATAGATATAGAGGTAGTTATTTATATTAATAATTTATGTAAATAATATTGTAGAGTGTTATAGTATGATTCCAAAAATTATTAAGTGTTGGAGTTTGAGAATAATATTATGGTTAAATTTCATGAACATGTGTATGTTGTACCTTATGAATATCATTGGGAATGTTATGAGATGGTTGATGTGATGTTATGAGATGTTAAAGTGTGGACATGATATTTGATTGTGAATAAGCGGATGTGTTAACACTTGATGTTACATTAATTATATCGTGAGTTATGAATTATACAATAACCCGACCAGTGTTTATGCGCAGTGTTAAAGAGAAAGTGTAGGTTCCTAGTTAGGAACTAGTGTTAAATTGTAGCGCAATTGTGTTAAACATGTTTGAAACATGAGTTTGAGGTCGTGGTATTGTATAATTTATTAGCAGTGTTTATAAATGAAATATGTGATGAATTATGGAATAATATGTTGCCTTGAGATTATAATATTGTTATTGAGATTGAGTAAAAGTGTAAAGTAGAACATGTGTTGAATTGTGAGATACGTGAAAACATGTGATGGTGGATTGTGACATTATGAGATGTGAAATTGTGAATGAGTTTTGGTTGTGAATAAGTGTGCGATTAATTCTTGATGTGACATTATTTGTGTTGTAAGTTGTGAATTGTACAATAACCCGACCAGTGTTATCTTGAGAAAAGTGTAAATGCACAGTGTTAAAGAGAAAGTGTAGGTTTCCTATTTAGAAACCAGTGTTAAATTGTAGCGCAATATGTTGTACGTGTTTAACACACGAGTGTGAGGTCATGGGTATTGTATAATTCACGAGCAGTGTTTGTGTGCTAAAATGAGTTTAGGGGTTGGACCTGAATCAGGAGGGAGGGGCCCTAACGGACTCTTCGGAGTGTAGGCCTTGGGGGTCACCGGATTTGAATGCTCCTTTAAGCCTATGCTGATCCCATATGGTTGGAGCATTCTTGCAAAACATCGTGACCCTGACTGGTCTCCCTATGATCTTACTTAGTGAGAGTGACCTTACAAATTCATTGTTTGGTGTGTCTTGTTATGTACTCCTAAGCGCCCTAGGGTGGTTTTTCACTGACATGGTACCACATTGCATATAGGCTTGAGTCTTAGCATAACTGTTTCATGTGTGTGCTAATTGTTTATTATGAAATTGATGTGTTATTATATCTTGATCAGAGCGTGTGATTCTTGTGTAATGTGATTGATGATTGAAAAGTGAACTTTGAATGACAAAGTGGTGGAATTACGTGAATTACGTGTAACTAAGTTTTATTTGGTTTATATGATATGTATATCTAGTTGTCTTGTTTCTCTATTAGTTAGGAATGTGATAACTCACTCCCCGTGTGTTGTTTGTGTTTGGATCCTGTGATGATCTTGAACTTTGTGTTCGGAGGAGCAGATGACTAGGTGAATTGCTTTATGGAACCATGTGCTGAAGGACGTCAGGACACAACGCTCTGATAGGATGTGACATTGGGGTATAGGATTTTATAGACGATCTTGTTTGAGCCGAAGTGAATTTATTATTTATTTAGAAAAGTTTTATGATGATGTTAGAAAGGTGAATGTGAGCCTGCTACCCTCTTGAAAGGCTTGTATTTAAATATGTTTTAAAAACTTGAATTAAGTTTAATTTTTTTTAATTATTTCTTTTATTATTAGTACATATATGTGTGGGGTAGAGGGTGTCACAATCGACCTATTCATGTTTAAATTTTATTAGCATTTGTGGGACCATCAGAATTTCCTCTCTCCACTATAGTAGCAAGACCTATTCGTTACTGTTTGTGCTACTTTCATTTTCCAATCTTGTTCAGGAGGCAAATCAGATGAATTCCAAATTGTAAGTGTTACAACATAATGATAGTTTATGAATTGACTTAACCTTCTTTGTACTTTTGAGGTTAAGCTGACTAATTTTATGTTCTTCATGGTATTTTTGTTTGGATAAATCTCTCCATAAATACTTATAAGAGAAGAAAATAAAAGAAAAAAATGAAATAAGCTTCTCCATAAACTAAAACTAGTTCATAAACTAAAACTAGTTTATGCATAGGTTAAAAATTAGCTTTTGGAGAAGTAATATGAGAAAGCTTCTACTCATTAGCTTATGGAGAAGCTTTTTCTTTTTAATTTTCTTCTCCTATTAGTGCTTATAGAAAAGCTTATCCAAACAAGGTCCACTATATATTCTGCAATCTGGTACTGTGCCATATATATGGATGGTGGTTTTGGACATTTGGATTTGTGTAGTTGTTGTTAATAACAATGATGCTTATGCCTTTGGGCATGGGTTTGGACTAGTTGTATCAAACTATGCTTGTGTATTGGAATTTTGGGGGAGGATTTCCACTTGCTTACTGCATTTTTACATGTATATTATGTAACTGGTTTCATTTTATTGCTACATGTGAGGTATAACTATTCTATTTTTTAAAGCCATTGCATTCCTTTTTTATTTTTTTGCTAAAAGTTTAAAGTTGGCACTGACAGGCATTTGAATCGATTTAAATTCCACTTGATTTGCAGAGATGTTGGTGCTTGAAAGCTCCAAACCTGCTGATTCAGTTCTAGAGTTCTTGGGTTCGATGCTCTTGTCATTCTGCAAGAAACACTCTCCACTCAAGGTAACTCACATCCCCATAGGTTCTGAAGCTGTCTCTAAGCCTAAATAATCCCTTGAACCCCATCAACAAATAACCAAAATGCCAAATAAACCAATTCCCTTGAACCCCCAGAAAATCATACAATTCAAGAAATTTAAATAGATTTGTTTCTCTATTTCTCTTTGATGCATATTCACAAACATATGGTGCTCACAATCTATCTCAACTCCAAATCAATTCAATTCACACCCACCAACATATCAAAATCACGGAAACAAAATAAATAAAATAGAAAATGAAACATAAATAAAAAAAATCAAGCAACCCTTATAACTACAAAAATGAAATCAAAATCAAACAAACATAAACTTAAAAAAAGAAAAAAAAAACAGAGATAACGAGGGAGAGAGGAACTTACCAGCGTGAGGAAGAAAAGCCATGGAGAGGGAGTGGTAGCTCGTGACACTGCTGAGAGGGAAAGAGAGAGAGAGCTTGTGATGGTGTGCTGAGAAGGAGAAAGAGCTCGTGGTGTGCAATGTGCGATGAGAGAGAGAGAGAGCGCGTGGTGTGCTGAGAGAGGGATACGGGAATTTTAATTTCTTTGCTTTTTAATGAGAATTTCAAATTCTCTCAAATTAGTATATTAAAATACTTTGTAAAAATGACAACATTTTAATTACTTTTAAAATACCATATCCAAACATATTAGATTATTGAAAGACAATTTAATATCTCTGTTGAAATACTTTACCTGGTTAAATTTCCCCATCCAAACACAGAGTTAGGGATGAAAACATGTCATTTAAGCCAATAATTAAACATGTCATTTTGTATCTCATATATTCAAAAAAAATACTTGCAAATCTAATAAGATGTTAGTCCTCTTCAAATATATTAATTACCTGTTGCGTGCATGCTTATCTTCCAACATCATTAGCAAATTCTAGCACTTAAATTACTTACAACAATCATCACATATGTAAAGATGCAGTCAATTGTTCATGAATGCATCTTAAAAATCCTACATCTAAACGTTAACTTTGATCATCCCTTACAATTTGGGTTGATACAACACTTTGAGGGAAGTAGGTCTAGTCATGCAAATTAGGCTGAGTACAAAATGATATTGTCCCTAAGATTTTATATCATGATGTTAGGGATCTAGAAAAATTATTTTGATTTGACTTATTTTATAAAAAAAATTAATTAAGTTTTTAGTCTCTAATTTTTTTAAAAAATTTAATTTTTAATTTTTAATTTTTTGTTTGACTGAACAAAACCTCTCAATTTTTTCCATTAAAGTTTTTAAGTCCCTAATTAAAATTTTGTTTTATATTGAGAATACACATCCAAAATACAAAATGAAAACAAATTTCTATTATGATTTCTAATCAATGAAAATGCATTTCTGTAAGCGGTAGGGTAAAGTGCCAATAACAATGGGTCAATGCATTTCTGGAGTTTCCATATAAATGAAGCCACTTCAGAATCTAGTACTTTTGGTCTAGCCAATAAGAAAATATGAAAAAGTTTAGGCCCCCTTTGGGTCAATGGGGCATGATCAGGTTTGCTAAGAGCCCTGCACGAGTTTTTTTAGTTTTATCTATTTGTATGAACTTGAAAAGAAAAATAAAAACCACTCAGATAGCTAAGTTCCACTATTTCACAACACAAGCATGATTATGGAAGTGCATAAGGGATTGATAGTGTACCTGAATGTGGATGGACACGTATATCCAACCTTTCTTCCTTCAGAAAAAGCCCAATAGCTGAAACTGATAGGCATCCTAAAATATGAAATTAATGGGGGCGGTTATTATATTTTACTATGTTTGTGGGGAATAATTAAAAATCCAAATGCTTTCTAACCTCTCAAAACAACAACACAAGACAGTAAAACACACAGACCCATTATATACATTGAAGATTGACCTAAACAAAACAAACCAAGCACCAGAAATCTCTATTGGATTTTGAAAAGCCTTATAATATATGCATGAAATTTCACACGCTCAACCTATTTCATTCTAAATTATATTCACTCCATCTTTTTTATATTAATTCAGACTATCTTTTTGAATAAAATGATATAATCATCTTTTATTTATTTATTTATTTATTTATTTATATAACAGCTCATTTATAACGATTATATATTGACTTGTTATTATTTAATGTTTTAATATTATTTTTTTTCTTATATAACATAATATAATATGTTTCTGTCTATTTATTTTTCTTATTATTTTTTATAATTTATATTAATTTATTACTTATGATATTATATAATATAATAAAAGAAACTAAAAGTACTAATACTACCAAATTTCAAAGACTTCTCCAATCAATTGATTACCTTATCTAAACAATAAAATTTAAAAATGTAAGAAATTGAATTACGTATACAAAGAAGAAGAAGAAGTTGAATATCTAATAATTTCAGATTCCTTAAAATTTATATAATTATTCTATATATCGGAACACAATGCCTAAAAGTAGAATTAATAAGCGTGCATGGCTTTTGATACAAGTATATAAATAACATATACAAAGACTTTAAGAAGGAAAAATGATAGACCTGGGATTCTCGGGTGCTAGTAGCTAGCTAGTGTTTAAATAATTTATTGGAATAAGAAAGAATGAAAACAAAGCAGATATTAAGAAGTAATAAAAATCTGCTTATTAATGTTTCACACTTTTGTTCTTATTATTGTTTTGTTGGAAAATCATAGTTCAAATTTTGAATTGAGCTAAGTTAACTGTAAGACAGTGATCTAGTATAGTCCTCTGTTAAGTGATATGTTTTTTATGCATCTGAATACATTCACTTGTTTTTGCAGCTATTAGTTTATGAAACTGTTAACAACAACCTCTCACCAAAGCCAGGGGAGCATTCCAAAATGCCTATTCCAGCATCATTGATAGCAGGTGCTTGTGCTGAAGTTTGTTCAACTATATCTACACTTAGCAAATGGTACCCCAAAGAATCCAAGCCTTTAAGATTCAAATCAAGCAATTTGATTACAATACTGTTGAAGTTCAGCTATGTGACTACAGCAGGAACCATAAATTTTGAATATTATCTCAAGCAATTTTGAATATTATCTCAATGGTTTTCAAGCATTCTCTGTTGCAACCAACATCTTTGGCTCATTATCCTATTCTAGTTTTATTACATCTCGATTATTCGGAACACACTTCTATCCTTCTCGGTCTTTCATTCAAAGCATTACCAACGAAGAATAAAAATGATCCAATCAATTAATATACATACAACAAGAGAGAGAAAACGGACCAGAAATTGGCGGCAACTATTCTGGTGGTGGCGCTCGCGGTGGTGACGGCAACTACAAATGTAGATATATATAGTGAAAACATAACCCTTATTTTAAGCTATTGGATTTCTGAAATGCAACTCAAATAATTTTAATTTCTGAAATGGACAACACTCATGCATGTTAAAAATAAAATGGCTTCAAAAGTAGTGAAAGCACACATAGATGCCGTTTCCATTTTCTGCTCACAAAGAACCTAAAATGTAATCATTTCACAAAACAAAAACGACTAAACATTTTTTTTCTGAAAAAATTAAAAGAAAAAAAACTGATGAATAGATTTGCTTACCTTCGATAAAATCAACGGCAAGAAGAAGAGAGTTAAGAGTTGAAACTGATGAGTTAAGAGTTAAGAGTTGAAACTGATGAATAGACTTGAAACTGATGAGTTAAGAGTTGAAGACAGAATGAAGAGGGGAAAGAAATGTTGTAAGTAACTAAAGATTTACACGCAAGAAGAAGAGAGTGTGTCTGTGTGAGAAAGAGAGCTTAGGAAGAAGAAAAGGTGGGCGCATTTTTTTGAGAGCCTGGGAAGGAGGGGAGAAGGCATTGGAAGAAGAAAGACATTGGGAAGAGGAAGGAGAGTCACTGAAGCGAGGAGATCGAGGAGTCATCATTCAAATTTAAAAACGCACAAGTATAAAGACGGGTTTTCTCCACACCGTATTTGAATAATATAAAATAAAAGCGGTTTGGTTAAAACCGTCTTTAAATTGTTATTGGTATTTACAAAAATACCATTACCTCAAATAAAAGCGGGTTTTTGACCACCGACTTTAAATATGTGTCATGGAATACACTGTTTTTAGCAGTGAGTACAAGAACAATTCATTTCCCAAAACATACCATATGTAATAAGTCATCCGTAAGATCCATCTTGACCTCTGGATCATCCACTTTTGAGATGTCACTGTCATCTCCTTCGTCAAAGTTACTCTCCCCACTAGCAGACATTGACCTCAATGCATCATCATCGTTGGATCAATGAGACGATCTTTGAAAATTATCATAATCTACAAATTCATCAACAGATGCACTGGATTTCCCAGAATTTGAACACTTCACAATACAATGAGGGCCACTGTAAAACAAAACAATATATCACATTTCTCGATAACATATGCAATTTGCCATTATCCCAATTCAGAAATGAACATCAATTGTAAGTCGAAACAGAACCCTAGCGAAGAACACCACATCTTAAAGGCAATGAATCTCCAATGCCAATGACTCATACTTAAACTCACTCAAAATTGAAGTAGACTCTGGCACGCTTCCGGTGAGTGTCCTCAACGGAAACGGAACTACTCTCTTCGTCGAAATGACGCCAGTTCCTCTTCATTTCATCAAACGACACAACTACTCCTCATTATTGAAATCGCCGCTTCCGAAAATGCCTTCTTTTATACATGAGCTTCACCGTACTCAAAATATGAGTAGCATACACTGTTCCAGCACTCAAAACATGAGCTTCATCGCTCTCGTGGAGCTGCATTCGTCAGCTCTGCCAACGTAGATGCCGCCAACGAATACGCACGGCAGGGCGAGGTTGCTACGGTAGCCGCTCGCGGAAGTGGGTGATGCTCTTGTGCGGCCGTGAGCTGGCGGCCAAGGTAAGAGTCAAAGGAAGCACCATCAGGGGTTCAAAGGAAGCGCAAGAGTCTAGGGATTTCAAATTAAAGTGCACGCATGGAAATTATGTAATTAGGGGAAAAAACAATAACGTTTTTATATATAAACCCATTGTTGCTTTCCAGCACTCAAAACATGAGCTTCAATATTGCTCTCGTGGAGCTGTGTTTGTCAGCTCCGCCAACGTAGATGCTGCCAATGAATACGCACGGCAGGGCGAGGTTGCTGTGGCAACCAAGGACGACGTAGAGCTCTTCGCGGAAGTGGGTGATGCTATTGTGCGGCCGTGAGCTGGTGGCCAAGGCAAGAGTCAAAGGAAGCACCATGAAGGGTTCAAAGGAAGAGCAAGAGTCTAGGGATTTCAAATTAAAGTGCACGCATGGAAATTATGTAATTAGGGGAAAAAACAACAACGTTTTTATATATAAACCCATTGTTGCTTTCCAGCACTCAAAACATGAGCTTCATTGCTCTCGTGGAGCTGCGTTTGTCAGCTCCGCCAACGTAGATGCTGCCAATGAATACGCACGACAGGGCGAGGTTGTTGTGGCAACCGAGGACGGCGTAGAGCTCGTCGCGGAAGTGGGTGATGCTATTGTGCGGCCGTGAGCTGGTGACCAAGGCAAGAGTCAAAGGAAGCACCATGAAGGGTTCAAAGGAAGAGCAAGAGTCTAGGGATTTCAAATTAAAGTGCACACGTGGCAATTATGTAATTAGGGGAAAAAACAACAACGTTTTTATATATAAATCCGTCGTTGCTTAAGTTGCCCCTAGTACATTCTAAGGTAGTTTGGTAGAACCATCTTAGAATGTGTGTCATAAAAGAAAAATTATTCTTTTTAATTACAAAATTGTCACCATGTGACATTCTAAGGTGGTTACTTAAAACCATCTTAAAATGTGCGTCATAAAAATGAAATTTTTTTAGTAGTGTTACGATTTTCACCACAATATATTAAAATAAAATTATATATAAAATTTAACAGGGATGGATTTTTTTAATTATAATTAATTCACGGGAGTGAACAGTTTACTCGAAATCATATTAATATTTAAATTATTATGATGAATTCTTTTTATTATAATAGTTTTAATTTAAATATATTTTTTATGAATGTCTCTTTCTTAACATTAATAATTTATTAAATATTTTATTTTATGAATATAAAAAGTATGAAAAATATAAAAAAAATAGGAATGAATATGTTTCATGAAAATATGAAGAGAAATTTAGACTTAACGACATTTTTCATAAAAATAAGTAGGAAGAATCACACTAACTTTATGGGTATAAGTTTTTTGGCTAAAGATTTTTATCCAATGAATATTATTTTTTTTTAAAAAAAGTAATATATATTTAATTACGTGATGAAAATAAAATTAAATCAGCTTAATAACTATTATATTCTCTATGCCAAATTAAAAATTAATTTTTAAGCACATAATTATTCATTTTCATTTATTATCTTCTCACTTGAATAAATTATTCGTGATTTTTTTATCTAGAAAAAGTTGAATTTTATTTTATATATTGATATGTATATGTCAATATATTAAAATAAAAATTATATATAAAATATAACCCTTAAGGATGAATTTTTTTCCCATAATAACACGTACCAATTTCTACTTAATTCAAAGGATGAATAATTCATCTTAAGTCATACTAAATAATTTATTGATTTAAATTATAATAATTTTAATTTAATTATTTTTATGGTTATCTCTTTCTTGATTTGAATAATTTATTGAATATTTTATTTTACGAAAATGAAAAGTATGAAAAAACAACAAAAAATTTGAATATTTTTGCAAGAAAGTAATAAGATCAATCTTCAACTTAAATTACCATATCAAATATAACACATAGGTATAAACATTTGTTTTACAAAAACAAGTAGAAAAATTTAAATTCAATTCACGAAAATAAAATTTATACTAAATATTTTTGTTAAATAATTTTTTTTTACATAATTGATCAATATTTAATTACATAACAAAACCAAATTAAATAATCATAATCACTATTATTTTCTCCACACAAAATTAATTAGTGTCTAAAATTAATTTTTAAACAGATAATTATTAGTCTATTTATTATGTTTTACTTAAACAAGTCATTCATGATTTTCTTCTACCTTCTACCTGGAATTTTTTTTTTTTTTTTGAGATTAGTATGCATATGCCAACATATTAACATAAAAATATATTTAATATATAACACATGTTGATATATAATTTACCTGAAGTCAAATTAATATCTAAATTATTATGGTGAAATTATATATTAAATAATTTATTAAATATTTCATTTTACAAACATGAAAAGTCTGAAAAAATATAACAAATGGGGATTTTTTTAATGAAAGTATGACGATAAAATACAACAATTTAAATTATGTATAATACAAAATTCAAATAAAAATTCTTAACTATCCTCTACAACCTGCAAGTCAAAATCTAGTGATAACATAATTATACCTTTTACTCTCTAACTTATTACTTTTTGACGAATTTGGTTCCTAATTTTTTTTTATTTTAAATTTTTTTAGCATTTATTAACTAATAGATGACCAAAGGTAAAATTTGTAAATAAAAAATAAAAATTGAAGATAAAATACACCAAATTAATTTATGAGACTAAAATTTGCTAAAATATAAAAGAGTCAGTTAAAAAAATTCAATTAAGCTTAATATCTATCTATATATATATATATATATATATATATATATATATATATATATATATATATATATATATAAACATGATATTTCCTTTTGGTGGTCCCTAAATTAATTAGAAAATTGTCACATGAAACAAGCCTGTTATACGTGAGAAAACTGCCCCCTCTCTTTCAAGTGGTGCTTCACGTTTCCCTGTTCCCGCATTTAGTAACTGGAACACGGTTTCACTATTTTAATTCATAACCGACTCATTATTTTGTCTCTTTTCCCACCTATTGTAACTTTCACTTCGTAATTGAAGTTTGATTCACTCCCCACATATTTTTGTTATTGGTATTCTCCCATCTCTTTCATAAATAATAACTTGAGTGAGCTACAACCTGCAAAGGACAAATGCATGCTGAGTGTAACGATCGGCCTCGTTATTACGATATCACCATTCTAAATTGTGAGAATTTTAAATTTTAAATGAAAACTCCGTTAATTTGCTTTTGAAAAATGAAAGTAATTTTTTTCTCGATATACATTCACCAAACAACGCATCATTATCACGTCGGCTCCACAAAAGAATCTCACTCCTCATACTCTACTGCTATCATTTTGTTCCCACGAACAAAGGTTCACGATCATCACAGGTACCAACCACACAATACAAAAATTGCGAGGGGTGAGTTTATTATAAAAGAAATTAATACAAAAAATCAAATAACCACAATCAGTAAGAAAACATTAACAAATACCATAAGCTTACACAAACATTCATTAGTCTAACACACACTCAACAAATAGTCATCATCCGTCCATAGTTCCAATCAATCATGCTCAGTATGATGCATGCACCTGACCTCAACTCTCAAATGCAATGTGGTACCATCCCCAAGGAAATAGCCTAAGCGTGTCCACATGACACTCTCACTTAGGAAAACTAGGCAGTAAGTGTCGAGGTCACCTTATCATGCACAGGCAACTCCCCCCCATGGTCATTAGCCTGAGTCTCAAGGGAGTTCCAAACCGAGTGATGTTAGTCGATTAATACGACTAACTTTTATGTAAAAAAACTGTGTAAATTGTATTCAACTCCTTCCATTTACAGTTCTTTTTGTAGTATTGTAAGTACTTTTTGTAAATTTAGGTAATAAGTACTTAGTATCCCACTTTTGTGTATTTAATAACCTTTCCATTTTAATTTCAGGTAAAATAAGCAAGTTTGGTGAAGTTTGATTTTTGCAATTCGCTGAGCAATCCTCCTCTGGCTGAGCGCATGATCCGCTGGGCACAACATGATTGGGTCAGCACATAGAAGAACTTGGAAGAAGATGACCTGTACATGTGTGCTGAGCTAGAGTCAAACTCGCTAAGTGCACCACTTGCACCTCTGGGCTGAGCAAAGAAGAGGCGCGCTAAGCCAAATGTCACTTAATTTGGCTAAGTGAACCAGAATGTGGCTGAGCGAACGACCAAAAATCAGCAACACTATTTAAAGCCTGAAATCAGAAATGGAAGGGAGTTCTCAATTTTTGGCGTTTTCTCTATTCTTGGAAGCATTCATCTGAGTGGCTGAGTGGCGGAGAGAACTTCTAGTGTGAAGATCCTGAGGGACAATAGAGATTGAAGAGGAAGTTATCATGCGGAGTATTGGATGAGAGTTTGAGAGATTGTGAGGTTTCTAGAGGTGAAGGAGACATCCTCACCACTTGTACTTCCTAATCTTTCATTTTCTCTTTTTCATCTTTGTAAGAGAAGCTTCCCAGCTATGGAAAGCTAAATTCTCAGTTGGTTCTTCCTACGAGGTACTTGATGTAAATACTCTTATATCTATCTAATGATGTTGCATGTGTTCTCTGTGCTATCAGTACTTCATTTTAGTATGCTTTTGTCTTGATCAAGTAGATGCATGCTCAGTTAGGGTCATTCAACATTGGGAAATGGTTTGATCCTTAGAACATGATAGGACGGGGCTAGTTTATCATATTTTCACGAGGGATCGGGGTACGGTAACCTAGTTGTTGGTATGTCAACAAGAGGGATCTGAGGATGATGCTTGGCTAGGATTAGGTTAAACATGCACGAGACATCAGGGTTTAGCAGTCCAGGAGACAACATAGAGCACAGGAATGTTGTTAGGTAGAGAACATCTTTAGTAGCATCACTCGCCCAGTAGGAAGACCAACACGTTGACCATCTGCCTTCGCACCCACCACTGCTCACCTTTTTATTTACCTTTGTTTAGTTAGTTTACACACGTGTCCATACTACACACAAACCTTTTACAACAAGACGCTTATTTACTGAACCACAGCTTTACCAAGTAAAACAACTTCCCCGAGAGTTCGATACTCGGTTCTTACCGTTTTATACTACTTGTGCAATCCGGTGCACTTGTCGGCCGTCGAACAAGTTTTTAGCGCCATTGCCAGGGAACTTCTTTCTATTTGGAAAGTTTAGTTCAGTTCTTTAAGTGTCTATTCTTTATTCTTTGATTATTTGGGAATATTTGCTTTTGATTCATATTTGTTTTCTTCTTGAGTTGGATAACCGCTATTGCTATCAGTATTTTGTATGCATAGATATCCTGCAGGTAATTTAGCTCATCTGGAAGAATAAGCTCAATCCTTTGATTCAACATCATGGAGATTATTATTTCTATTCCACCAATAACTTGTGATTTTTGCTGAAGGGAGCATTACCAGGATAATTGTTATATGTACTCCACAAATAACTCTGGGTGGAGATAGGAGTTAACTCCCTATAATCAGTATGAAGAGGAAAGAGCCCCCGATCTTAACATTGTGTTTGCAGAATTTATGGCATATCTTGTTAGCTCTAAAGCTAATCATAATGCAATACAAAAGTAGGAGATTCAATGTGCCAAAGTTTTTTTTTTTTGAAGATTATCAAGGGGAACTAGAGTCACAATTCTACTATCAAAATGAAGCAGAAAGGAGTTTCAATTTGGACATTTTGTTAATGCAATTCAAGGATACAATTGGATCTATTCAACGAGCATTTAAAAGTGTAGAAATTCAGGTTGGTAAGCTGGTAGAAGAAGTGACTCAAGCTATGAGCAGAAGAAAAGAAGAGATTGTAGAGGTTGACACTCAAGAGGAGAGCCCTGTGATTGAGCATGATTTAGAATAAGAAGATGAGGAGAAAGCGCAACAACGGGAACAGTGCTTACAAACACACACTCAACAAGAAGATAATTTCCAAGTTAACACATGTTCTCATCAACTGACTATCAAAGAAGAAAGGCATGAAGACCATGGGGGTTCAGTCATTTTAGGATAACCCTGTTTGCCATTTGCTAGTTGTGTTTTAGACATGGGTAAAGGTAAATTGGAACTGAATGTAGAGGATCAAAAGATCTCCTTTGACTTAATTGAAGCAATAAAACACCCAGATGACGGTGAAGATTGGTTTGAAGCATAAATATCGGAGCAGAAGATGGAATTAACAGTCTCAGCCATGGTATTATAGACGCCTGGGGAGAAAGAATTTGAATATGTGAGAGAATGCCTAGTCAATGAAGATGAAGGAAGAAGGCTAGCTTGTATTGAAGAGCTGGGGGATCCAGACAATGAATCTATTGGTCATGTGATGTTTGAAGAATTGGAAAACAATAGACCAATAAAAAAGCCCAAAGTAGAATTCAAGACCTTTCTAGCACATCTAAAGTATGCATTCTTGGAGGACAATAAGACCAAACTTGTTATAATTAGCAACTCCTTGTAGAAGAAAGAAGAGGATCAACTAGTACAGATTCTGAAAAGTCGCAAAGCCGCTATTGGTTGGCACATCTCTAATTTAAAAGGAATCAGTCCCTCATATTGTATGCAGAAAATTAATATGGAAGCTGATTACAAGCCAGTGAGGCAACCTTAAAGAAGGCTGAATCCAATAATGAAAGAAGAAGTAAGAAAGGAAGTGCTCAAGTTACTAGAGGCAGGGCTCATTTACCCAATCTCGGATAGTTCATGGGTTAGTCCTGTTCAAGTTATTTTGAAAAAGGGAGGTATGACAGTGATAAAGAATGATAGAGATGAGCTAATTCCTACAAGAACGATTACTGGGTGGCGGAAGTGTATCGATTACAGGAAGCTAAATGAAGCCACCAGGAAAGACCATTACCCGCTCCCCTTCATGGATCAAATGCTTGAGAGACTTACAGGGTAATCTTTCTACTATTTCTTATATGGATACCTAGGCTACAATCAAATTGCAGTGGATCCTCAGGACCAAGAAAAGACAACTTTCACATGTCCTTTTGGTGTATTTGCTTATCGCCGCATGTCGTTCGGTTTATGTAATGCCCCAACTACTTTCCAGAGATGTATGATGGCAATTTTTGCTTACATGGTGGAGAAATGTATTGAAGTTTTTATGGATGATTTCTCTGTCTTTGGTGCATCTTTTGAAAATTGCCTAGCAAATTTAGAGAAAGTGTTACAACGCTGTGAAGGATCTAATTTGGTGCTCAATTGGGAAAAATGTCACTTTATGGTTCAAGAAGGTATCATGCTGGGACACAAGATTTCTAGAAAAGGAATGGAGGTGGATAAAGCAAAGATTGAGGTTATTGATAAACTTCCACCTCCAGTTAATGTTAAAGGCATATAGAGTTTTTTGGGTCATGCTGGATTCTATCGACGATTCATTAAAGACTTTTCCAAAATTGCTAAACCACTAAGTAATCTGCTGAACAAGGATGTTGTGTTTGTGTTTAATGATGAATGTTTAGAAGCCTTTAATACCCTTAAAGCTAAGTTGGTCTCTGCTCCTGTGATCACAGCACCAGATTGGGGACAAGAGTTTGAATTAATGTGTGATGCAAGTGATTATGCAGTAGGTACTGTATTGGGACAGCGAAAGGGCAGAACTTTTCATACCATTTACTATGCCAGCAAAGTCTTGAATGATGCTCAGATCAATTATGCCACCACTGAGGAAGAATTGCTGACAATTGTTTATGCACTTGAGAAATTCAGATCTTATTTGGTGGGGTCAAAGATAGTAATTTACACTGATCATGCAGCAATTAAATATTTGTTGCACAAAGCTGATTCCAAACCATGACTTATCAGATGGATATTATTACTTCAAGAATTTGATTTAGTCATCAAGGACAAAAAGGGATATGAAAATGTGGTAGCAGATCACCTATCCAGATTAGTCAATGAGGAGGTCATTTAAAGGACGCTGAAATAAAAGATGAATTTCCTGATGAATTTTTGTTTTTGATTGTAGAGAGACCATGGTTTGCTGACATGGGAAATTTTAAGGCAGCTGGGATCATTCCCAAAGACCTCACTTGGCAGCAGTGGAAGAAATTTTTCCATGACGCACAATTTTATATATGGGATGATCCACACTTGTTCAAGGTACGTGCAGATAATCTCCTCAGAAGATGTGTGACAAGTGAGGAAGCCAAGGGTATATTATGGCACTGTCATAATTCACCATGTGGAGGGCATTATGGTGGAGAAAAACAGCAGCTAAGGTCTTACAGTCAGGATTTTTCTGGCCAACACTCTTCAAAGATGCCCATCACCATGTCTTGAAGTGTGATCAATGCCAAAGAATAGGAGGAATTTCCTAGAGGAATGAAATGCCTCTTCAAAACATTATGGAAGTTTAAGTTTTTGATTTCTAGGGTATTGATTTCATGGGTCTTTTCCCTTCATTTGTAGGTAATGAGTACATTTTGGTGTCTGTTAATTACGTGTCTAAATGGGTGGAAGTTGTGACCACTCCAAGAAATTGTTAGTCAGTGAAAACGACTAACTTTTGTGTATAAAACTTGTGTAAATTGTATCAAACTCTTCCAAATTATGGTTATTTTGTAGTGTTATAAGTATTTTCTGTTAAGTATAGGTAATAAATACTTAGTACTTCCATTTTGTATGTTTAATAATCATTTTCTCTCAATTTCAGGTTAATTAGGCAAGCTTTGAAAAGTGTTGTTTTTCACCTTCTCGCTAAGCCAATCTGCTGGCTTAGTGAGCGTCCGCTAAGCGCAACACTCATGGGCTAAGCGCAAGGAAGACTCTGGAAGAAGATGAGTTGTACAGGATCGCTAAGTGCACCACTTCATCTCACTAAGCGCACCGCTTCAGTTCATCCGCTAAGCGAGAAAGGCGCGCTAAGCCAAAAATCACTAATGTGCGCTAAGCGGTCCATAAGTGCGCTAAGCACACGAGCACGAACAAGGCCACCTATTTAAGCCTGAAATCAGATTTTGTGAAGAGAGTTTGGACTAGGATTCAGAGCTTTGCATGTCTAGGATTTCTAGAGAGAGAAAGGTCCAAGTTCTAGAGAGTTTTGAGAGATTTTGCTGTGTGAAGATCTACAGAGACCAAAGCTTGAAGCAAGAGCCGATTTGAGAGCTTGAGATGAGTTTGTGAGTGATTGTGAGATCCTAGAGGTGAAGGAGACATCCTCACCACTTGTATTTTAGCAATCTATCATCTTGTTCTTCTCTTTGTTGTTAAGAAGGCTTCCTGGTATGGAAAGTTAAATCCTCTGTTGGATCTTCCCTGTAGGTACCTGATGTAAATATATTTCTATCTATTTAACGATGTTTTATGTGTTCTCTATTCTATCTTCTTTTCATTCCAGTATGGCTTTACCTTGATCATGTAGATGCATGCTTTGTTAGGGTCATTCAACAGTGGAAATTGGTCTGACTCTAAAGTCCTTGATAGTACAGGGCTGAGATGTCGTGCTTTCACGAGGAATCAAGGTGCGATAATTTAGTTATGTATGTGTGTCTTAATGCGGTCCTGGTTGAGTTTAGTCTTACAAGAGGATTTTGTGGATGATGCTTGATCAGGATTAGGCTAAACTATTATGAGGAATCGGGGTTTAGTATCTCTGGAGACACCATAAGAACACATGAGCATTGTTAGATAGAGAATATCTTTTTAGCATCAAGCACCTATTAGGAAGGCCAACGTGTTCTCTCCTTGTTTTTACACATCATTTCTCTCACGTGATTTTCTTTCTTTTTGCACAGATAGTTTATACACCTGTTCATATTCACACTTACCTTTACACACCAGACACCTATTTGCTGAAATAGCTTACCAAATAACACTTGTGCGATCCAGTGCACTTGCCGGAAGCCGAACAGAAATGATGCTAAGGCTGTGGTAAAGTTTATAAAGAAAAATATTTTTGCTCGATTTGGGTTGCCTCGGGTTTTGATTAGTGATGGTGGTTCGCATTTTTGTAATGCTCAACTTCAAAAGGTATTGAGTTAATATCATGTGAATCATAAGGTAGCATCACCCTATCACCCTCAAACTAATGGCCAAGCTGAAGTATCCAACAGAGAATTAAAGAAGATATTAGAGAAAACAGTGGCGTCAACCAGAAAAGATTGGTCAATCAAATTGGAAGATGCACTATGGGCTTACAAAACTGCATACAAGACCCCAATTGGCTTACCTCCTTTTCAACTGGTGTATGGGAAATCATGTCATTTACCAGATGAAATGGAACACAAAGCATATTGGGCTCTGAAATTCTTAAATTTTGATGAGAAGGCATCCAGGGAGCAAAGGAAGATTCAACTTCTGGAATTAGAAGAAATGCGACTGACAACGTATGAATCTTCAAAAATCTACAAAGAAAGAGTCAAAGCCTATCACGATAAAAAGTTGTTGAAGAGAGATCTTAAACTAGGACAACAGGTACTACTTTTTAATTCAAGATTGAAATTATTTCCTGGTAAACTGAAGTCCAAATGGTCTGGAGTTTTCGTCATTAAGAACGTTCAGCCTTACGGTGCAATAGAGCTGCATGATCCACAATCTCAAGACCCTGACAGAACATGGGTGGTGAATGGTCAAAGATTGAAATTGTACCATAGTGGAGAGTTTGAGAAGGCAAACACCATCTTGCATTTTATCACCCATTGAGGTATATGTGTCAAGCTAATGACGTTAAAGAAGCGCTTCTTAGGAGGCAACCCAGTTCTGATTCCTTTCATTTTGTTTTTCATACATTGCATAAGTTGGAATTTTCTTTTTGATCATTGAAAAGGGGGATATCAGCTTCTTATGAGTCAGAGATATTAGGGGATTGTTCTACATGTTTTGAGAAAGTGGACTAAAAATAACTTAAAAACATTTTCAAGGAAACAGCCCACTCGCTAAGCGCATATCATGCGCTGAGCACATCTCTGTATTTCGCTAAGCGAGGTTAGCTTGCGCTAAGCGCCCATACCCCTGCATCTCAAGGTGATTGGCTCGCTTAGCTGGCCATGGGCAAGCTTAGCCCAATTCAATTCGATCTGAATTGGGCTAAGCGAGAGTGCATTCGCTAAGCGCATCATGTTTCGTTGCTAAGCGCGTTGCACTGGCGCTAAGCACTATTCTTTGCGGCCAAATCACTGGTTTAATTGAGCTAAGCGTGACCCACTCGTGCTAAGCGAAATTCCTTACGGCCTAGATAGTGCTAAGCTAGCAACCACTCGCTAAGCGCATGCCCCCTGTATGCAAGATGCAGTATTTTCACTAAGCCAACCAAGAGTGCGACTTAGCGAGAGTTGTAGGTTTTCTTATCTGCACAAGTCGCTTAGCACGCTGCTTTGCGCTAAGCGCAGTTCTCTATATATTTGAATTTCAAAATTTGGGCTTGGGCTCGGTAGAACGGCCCGCTAAGCGAGCATGTTGAGAAACCAAACGTCTCTCGCTACCGCTTAGCGGATGGCTTGCTAAGCCAAAGAATTTTAAATGGGCCCATGTTGGCCTGCCAAGAGAGGAAGCGGAAAGCCAAATGTCTCTCTCGCTTAGCGGATCATCTCGCTAAGCGAGTTACTCAAAACATGGTTAAGTGAAGTGCAATAGTAGTACACTCACACTTACCCCAAAAATCTTGAGTTTTTCCTGCAACCTCTTTCTTTTGAAACTTTCACATTGCATTTTTTGGCTCATTTTGCATCCTTCACCGAATCTCCACGAAGCATCTTCGATCCAAGCAAGCTTCCAACTTCATTTATGTTTCTTCTTTTGTTAATACCTTAGGTTAGAAGACACTAATTTAGCAATTTGATTTTTAGGTTTAGATTGTAAATATAATAGATAAAAGTTAGGACTTTGTTAGAAGTTGTTAGGGGTAGATAATTTTGATTATGTTGCATGTCTGATAGGGGCCTATTAAAGGCCTAAAAGAGGAAGTCGAAAGACTTCCTCGTCTGCGTTTTTTCTGGAAAATGCGACAAACTCACTAAGCACGACTGGTGCGCTAAACGAGTTCATCAATTAAGCCTTGAACATATACATTTCCTAATGAACTCGCTTAGCCAGCATACATGCTGTCATACCCTAATTTTGTCCGGGGACCATCTGTTTGGTGGGATGCGACCCTCGCTTGACCGCTTCGAGGTACTAGACACCCATCGTTAGGCAATCTGTGAAGTTCCGTGACATGTCAGGAATCGAAAGGAAGCATTATTGCGCAATTCGTAAAGTTCCGTAACATTCCAGAAGTCACGGAGGGGATGGTTGTGTAATCCGTAAAGTTTCGAGACATTACGGAAAGAAAGCAAGTATCGTTATGTAATCCGTAAAGTTCCGTAACGTTACGAAAAAAGAATCAGCAAAAAAAGGCAAAGGGGGTGTATTTAGTAAACAGGGGTGTGCAAATAGCAATCAGGCTCACTTGGGCCTTCCAGGATGTTCCAACAGAAGGCGGTGCCTTCTGGTGGAAGCAACCCAGCTCGCCTGGGCGAGCTGGGTGGCAACCACCTCCCTCTTTTCCCTATAAATAGGGGAAAGAGGGCAGAGCAAATTCGTTCAACCCTCCTGGTATCTGAAATTCACTTGAAATTAGGGAGAAAAATTGTTTCCGTGAAGAAAATTCAAGCCGGGGCGCTTCCGAGACGTTTCCGTGGGCGATTTCGTGAAGGTTTTCCACCGTTCTTCATCTTTCTTCGTTCGTTCTTCTTCGTTCTTCGGTCTTCAACCGGTAAGTTCCCGAAATCGAACCTTTCGATTCATTCTATGTGCCCTTGGTGGTCTCCACTTGTTTCGCGTGCTTTTATTTTTATTTCGTTTGTTTTCCGTACCCCCTTTTGACGTGCTTTAATAATTCATTTAAGTCGTTTTCTCGCCTAATAAAAAATAAAATAAATTTCCACCGATCATTTGAGTTGTAATATCTTTTAATCTCTGTTAGAATAAAATCCGACCGATCTTTTACGCCATAACCACGAGAGGAAAAATAATAATATAATAATCAAAAAAATATTTAAATAAAATAATCAAAAAAGTCAATCGGACGTTTTTCTTTGGGATTTTCTTTCTTAATCGAATTGACTAATAACCAAAGTGAAACTAAGGCTAAAATCAACTCATAAATCAAGCTTTTGTCATCACCTAAAAACCATTTTAAGGTCCAACGCCTTGAAATGGTCTTCTTTGCTTTTATTAAACGTGGACTTTTAAAAGCCTGAAGTCAACATATAATTTTGTCACCTCTTTCAAAAAAAACCAAGAGATCATTAATGATCCAATGCCTTAATGTTTTCTCTCCTTTCAAAAGAATCAAAAGATCGTTTAATGGTCCAACGCCTTAAATGACCTTTTGTTCTGTCAAAGTATATCTTGCAAAAAAGATAAAAACAACTTAACCAACGTTTAGTTCTCAAAGAACTACGCAGGTCTGATTTCCTTAATCAATTGAGGAATACGTAGGAGCAAGGGAAACACCCTTGTCGACCACAAAAAGGTAAAAAAAATATACAAAAGGCATAAAAAGACATAAAAACGTAAAAGGGAAAATAAAACAAATTGAAGTCATATTTGCACACTTGATTAAAGGCTGTCGTCCCTTGTGACGGACGCGTGGGGTGCTAATACCTTCCCCGTGCGTAAATAAAACTCCCTAACCTTTCACACTTAAAGTTCGTAGACCACGTCTTTTCTGGTTTTTTCGACGTTTTCCTCGAATAAACGTTGGTTGCGACTCCGCGCGTTTTCCTTTCTTGGAAGATGCACCCGTGAGTCTCGCGTCGCCCTCCCGCCGAAGGGTAGGTTGCGACAGTTAACGACTCCACTGGGGACTTTTGTTAGAAAGTTAGGCCAATCAATCTGTGTGCTTTCCTTACCATGACTTCCCTTTTGTTCTTTTTTCTGTCTTTTTCCTTATGTTCTCGTATATATAAACTCTTTTGATGCTTTTAGTGTGTTTTTTTATGCCCGTATTTATTCATTTGATGCCCGTATTTATTCATTTGATGCACACAAACACCAACGCTATTTGCACACATGGTGAGTTGAAAAGGGGCCCTATACCCGGGTCCGTGGGAACATAAGGAGTGGAGGTGAATCTTTGGTCATGCTAGGTCTCCGACTTGCTTGATAACAGTGAACCCTCATCTAGAGTTTTTCTCTTTGATAACATATTGTTGTTAGTAGTCCCTACTGCCGCAATATGTTCTTCGAAGGGGATGGTACCTCTAGAGACCATCAAGAGAGATATGACCACCTTGGGAATTATCACTAAAAGCCCTTTTAGTTTCCTCCCGTGTAGGTCCCTAAAATAGGGGCACGGAGCAAACACGCTGCGTGCCATTTTTAACACTGCCATGCATGTAGTCCTAAATGTCATGTATGCCTTTGCTTATATTTGTTTGTGGATATTGTCGTACTATATACATCTCTGTGTTGTGCCTTTCACATATGCATCATGCATGGATCGCGTCTTGATCCCCTCACTTTGTCAAACCGACGAAGGGTCCGTGTTGCCTTCTTAAATACATACGTCGGGCGCCATGCTGCCCAAATGTTGTATCTAAGAAGGGGACAATTTCCCGGGCTCCCATATTCATAAATTGCATCTGTGTCATATGCATTTCTTCATGCATTGATCCATTCCACCCATGATAGATGTCGGAGTTTTGATTCGCACTGGGTTTTGTTTCACTTTAGTAAAACATGGGATCGAGTCAGGTGCCTTCACTTAAAAAGAGGTTCTATCAAGTCAAGGTCAAGAGCCTAGGAATCACCAGTCTGAAAGAGTTAGGGCAGTTGATGGGTCAGCTCCAGCGACAAGCTTTTCGCAAAGCTTACGGTAAAATCTGGGACCTAGCCATGGCAGAGGTCTCCACAGAGGCCATTGCCTCCCTCGCCCAGTATTATGACCAGCCGTTGAGGTGCTTCACCTTTGGGGACTTCCAGCTATCACCCATGGTAGAAGAATTTGAAGAGATCCTAGGATGCCCTCTAGGGGGAAGGAAACCATACCTTTTCTCAGGATTCTATCCCTCTTTAGCTAGAATTTCTAAGATAGTCCAAATCTCGGCACAGGAATTAGACAACAGAAAGCAAGTCGAAAATGGGGTGGTTGGAGTACCGAGAAAATGTTTGGAGGCAAAAGCAAGAATCTTGGCAGGTAGAGGCGAATGGGCCCCGTTCATAGACATCCTCGCACTTTTGATCTTCGGAGGAGTCCTCTTTCCAAATGTGGATGGGTTGGTGGACCTAGCAGCGATCGACGCTTTTCTCGCCTTTCATGACCGCAAGGAAAGCCCGGTTGTCGCTATCCTAGCAGATCTATATGACACCTTTGACCGAAGATGTGAAAAGAGCAGTACAAGGATTGTTTGCTGTACTCCGGCCCTCTATGTATGGTTGGTTTCGCACCTTTTCCGCCAAGAGGTGAGACATGCTTGCCCGCTAGAAAGCCACCGTTCATGCACAGAGAAAAGAGAGGCAAGTTGGGACCGACTCTTAGCAAGCAAAGAAGGAGCGTCTGTTAACTGGTTCCCCTGATAGAAAGAAGGAAGAACCAGGGTTCTTATTTCGTGCGGAGGATTTCCAAATTTTCCCTTGATTGGGACAAAGGGGTTGCATCAGTTACAATCCCGTTCTTGCTATAAGACAACTTGGCTACCTTATGAGAGGGGCCCCACTAGAGGAAAAGCTCACACCTATTATTGCACGAGGTTTCAATAACACCAACGTGGAGGCGCTTCAGAAGGTCCACAAGGCATGGGAGATGGTGCAAAAGAAGGACAAGGAACTCAAAGGCAGTAACAACGGGCCCATCGGCGGCTACCGTAGGAGGTTGAAAGCCCACATGCAAGGTCTGGATTGGCTCCCGAGTTTGAGAACCACTAAAGGGGTGGAAGTTGAAGCACCAGAGGAAGACGAAGAGGTGCAGGCCCTTAGGGCAAAACTCGAGCAAGCCCAAATAGTCAAAGAAAGGTTCAAATCAGCAGCTCTTAAGATCCGAAAGGAGAATGCTGAACTGAGAGACATAAATATAGCTACCACCAAGGCCTTGGAACAAGAAACCAAAAGGGCTCGTAGGGAAGAACATGGCCAGAACAAATTCCGAGGGGCTCCGTGGGGCAGTAACAGCGAGCTTAAGCTCCGGAGAGAGGAAAGGGACCAATCACGAGTAGACAGTTTGATCTTGAAGGATGAGTTGAAGGTTTGCCTAAGGTCCAAGAGAAGCTTGTCTCAGCGTTTATGTGAGATAGAGACCAATATGTTAGCCATCATCAGCAAGTACCAAGAAGAATTAAATCTAGCCACGGCCCACGAGCACAAAGTGGCGGATGAGTATGCCCGAGTGTACGTGGAAAAGGAGGCTAGGGGAAGGGTGATCGACTCGTTACATCAAGAGGCAACAATGTGGATGGACCGATTTGATCTTACTTTGAACGGGAGTCAAGAACTTCCCCGATTGCTGGCCAAGGCCAAAGCAATGGCAGACACCTACTCCGCCCCCGAGGAGATCCACGAACTTCTCAGCTATTGTCAGCATATGATAGACTTAATGGCCCATATAATTAGGAACCGCTAGGAAGTTTGTATTGTCACTCAGATCTTGACTAGTTATAACTTTCTGAATAAAATGAGTTTATCCTGCATTTTTTCAGTGCGAATCAAATCACTCTCGCATTTTATCTCTAGCATGCATTCATTTTTTCTTTACGTACTCCTCACGTTTGGTTTATTAGGAAAAATGCCATAACTAAACGCGCCCCAAGGCATCCCTATCGCACCAAATCCAAATTTAGGACGATGGGTGACCAAGAGGAGATACAGGAACAGATGAAATCGACATGTCAGCTTTGAAAAAGAAAATGGCTTCCATGATGGATGCCATGCTAGGAATGAGACAACTAATGGAGAATAACGTGGCCACCGCTACCGCTGTTAGTTTGGCTGCCGAAGCAGACCCAACTCTCCCAGCTACCACGCACCATCCTCTCCCAAACGTGGTAGGACAAGAAAGAAGCACACTGGGGCACATCAGAAACCCCTATCTGGGATACAACCGAGTGGCTTACCCTTATGGATTACCACCTAATTACACGCCACCAGTCATGCGTGATGATGCGAGTCATGTCCCTTCCCCCATCCTTGAAGGGGAGCCTCCTCGACAGTCGGACGAGATTCACGAGGATCGTAGAGAGTATGCCCAAGGAGACATCAATTTCTACCCCCCGGTCCCCGTCGAGGGGCCGACACCCAACACACTACCTCAGCTCAACCTCATGGGAGAACCTCGAAACCTCCCAGCACAGCCAATATTCTTGTCCGCAGAAGGACCACCCTTGGCAGCGGAAGAAAAAAGGAAACTCGATCTCATCGAAGAGAGATTGAGAGCTATTGAAGGCTTTGGCGACTATCCGTTCGCGGACATGGTGGATCTTTGCTTAGTACCGGACGTCGTCATCCCCACAAAATTCAAGGTACCTGATTTTGACAGGTACAGAGGGATGACTTGTCCTAAGAACCATCTCAAAATGTATTGTCGCACGATGGGGGCGCATTCTAGGGATGAAAAGTTGTTGATGCACTTTTTCCAAGATAGCTTGGCTGGAGCCGCAGTCATCTGGTACACTAATCTGGAAGCTTCCCGCATCCGCACTTGGAAGGATCTGATTACTGCCTTCCTTAGGCAATATGAGTACAACTCCAATATGGCTCCCGATCGGACTTAGCTGTAGAACATGGTTAAAAAGGAAAGCGAGTCCTTTAAAGAGTACACTCAGCGTTGGAGAGACCTGGCAGCGCAAGTGGCCCCTCCCATGGTCGAAAGGGAAATGATTACCATGATAGTAGACACCTTGCTGGTGTTTTACTATGAGAAATTAGTGGGCTACATGCCCTCCAGCTTCGCAGACTTGGTATTCGCCGGGGAAAGAATCGAAGTGGGCTTAAAGAGAGGGAAGTTCGATTATGTCTCCTCCACAAGTACCAACGCTAGGATGATAAGAGCAACTAGGGCAAAACAGAAAGAAGGAGATACCCATGTCGTCACTTCAGCGCTCGCATGGATCAAGCCGCCGCATATCTCTCACAGTACCCATTAGTACGCGCAACATCACCCGAGCTTCTCAGCTCGCGCTGGGGACCCTTCCAACTCAGCACCCGTACAAGCTAGGGCGCCTGCGCCCATCCAGAGGGAGACCCCCCAAGCTACGGCTCCAACCCCGACTCGCCCGGCCGGCAATGCCCACTTTGGCACTATTTCCAACGCGATAAGGAACTTTCCCCCGAGGACAACATTCACCCTGATCCCAATGACGTACGAAGAGCTCTTGCCATCCCTCATCGCCAACCAGATGGCTGTGATATCTCCCGGAAAGATCTACCAGCCTCCTTTCCCAAAGTGGTATAACCCTGACGCAACCTGCACATACCATGGGAAAACCCCGGGCCACTCCACCGAACAGTGCCTGGCCTTTAAACACAAGGTCCAACATTTGATAGAAGCCGGATGGCTGACGTTTCCAGAGGACCAGCCCAACGTAAAAACAAACCCGCTTGCCAATCATGGAGGGGGAGCGGTTAATGCCGTCGAGTCGGGTAGGTCGTGCAGGTCCAAGCCGTTGAAAGACGTGACGACCCCCAGAAGGTTTATCTACGAGGCCCTACAAAAGGGGGGCGTAATTCCCCGCGGTGGGCACGAGGAAGATTCATGTTTGATGCATCCTGGCGCGCTACATAACATGGAACTATGTTTAGCAGTGTAGGACCTGTTGCAATAGATGATAGACCAAGGCCGGCTAGAAGTCGGCAATGAGAGGGGTGAAGAGCAGCACATATGCATGCAGTCCACAAATGAGGAAGGTCTTGGAAAGCCTAAGCCTTTGGTGATATATTTCACCAGAGATGCAGCTCCCCAAACGCCCCGATACCCCTCGGTAGTTAGACCTATTCCGTTTCCATACCAAAACAGCCACACAGTTCTGTGGAGGTATGCGCCTCCAAGTGAAAGGAAGGAAGAAGCCACTGACATCAGCTCGTTGTCGGCCAAGGTAACCAATATCACGGGGCTGAGCGGCGTGACCTCTAGCGGTCGCGTGTTCGCACCCTCTGACCTGCCGACACAACCCACAAACGCTAAAGGGAAGGTGAAGATAGCGGAAGAACAAAATGACAAAGTGATCCCTGCTCCGGACGAGGATATTCCAGTGAAAGGTCTTTCGGAGAAAAAGGATGGTTGTGGCAAGAAAGAAGTATCGCTAGAGGTGGTAGGCAAGTTCCTCCACATTATTCAACAAATTAAGTTCAAGGTCATTGAGCAGCTCAACAAAACCCCGGCCAGAGTCTCTCTTTTGGAATTGCTCATGAGCTCTGAGCCTCATCGGGCTTTGCTAGTAAAGGTCTTGAACGAAGCTCATGTAGCTCAAGGCATCTCCGTGGAAGGCTTTGGGGGACTCGTCAATAACATCACCACCAACAACTATCTCGCCTTCACTGAAGAGGAAATCCCTGCCGAGGGGAGAGGGCATAACAGGGCTTTGCATGTGTCAGTCAAATGCATGGACCATGTTGTGGCCAAGGTACTCATCGATAACGGCTCCAGTCTGAACGTAATGCCCAAAAGCACGTTGGAGAAATTGTCGTTTAATGCTTCCCATCTAAGGCCAAGTTCCATGGTGGTCCGTGCCTTCGACGGCAGCCGTCGAGAGGTGAAGGGAGAGATCGACCTCCCTGTACAGATAGGGCCCCATACCTGTCAGTTTACGTTCCAAGTGATGGATATTAACCTGGCTTACAGCTGTTTTTTGGGACGCCTGTGGATCCACTCGGTGGGAGTCATTCCCTCTACACTCCACCAAAAACTGAAGTTCATAGTGGAGGGGCCTTTGGTCATTGTATCGGGGGAGGAAGACGTCTTGGTAAGTTGCCCGTCCTCTATGCCATATGTGGAAGCTGCGGAGGAGTCATTGGAAACAGCCTTCCAATCTTTTGAGTTAGTAAGCATTGCCTCCGTAGATTCCCTCTCTGGGCAGCCTTGCCTGTCCGATACGACAATGATGGTGGCCCGGGTGATGCTAGGGTATGGCTACGAGCCCAGAATGGGTTTAGGCAAGAACAACGGCGGCAGAACCAGCCTAGTAAGCACCAGAGGAAACCGCGGGAAGTTTGGGTCAGGCTATAAACCCACGCAAGCGGACATAAGGAAAAGTATCACAGAAAGGAAGAGCAGAGGCCAAGGTTCGCGATTGGGACGACAAGTCGAAGGGGCACCACCCTGCGACATCAGTAGGAGCTTTATAAGTGCAAGTCTATGACACGAAGGCCAAGTCGTCACGATATGCGAGGATGACTCCCCGAGTAGGTCGGATTTGGTACTACCATGCCCTCCTGGTTTCCGACTAGGGAATTAGCGAGTGGAGGAGCGCCCGGACGTTTACGCGACAAGCATAATGTAACCCTTTGTGGCTTTTAAACTCTACCGTTGGGCCTAGGCTTTAGAGTTTCCTTTTGTTAAGGCATTATGTCTTTTGTTCCTGAATTTATAATATAAAGATCTTTCTTCATCTGTTCCTGCGCCTCTACCCATTCTCATTCATTTGCATGTTTATTTCTTTACGCTTAAAACGCCATATTTGACGATGAGTCCCTCGAAGGTACTAATACCTGGAACCCGACCATCGATTTCAAGCAAGAAGCGGGTCAGACAGAGAGTGAAGAGGACGAGGATGTGGGACTTCCCCCGGAGTTGGAGAAGATAGTCACTTAGGAGGACCAAGAGATGGGGCCTCATCAAGAAGAGACAGAACTAGTAGACTTAGGAACCGACAGTGGGAAAAAGGAAGTAAAGATAGGCACGAGTATGACCGCACCCATCTATGAAGAACTGATGGCCCTGCTAAAAAACTACCAAGACATCTTTGCTTGGTCATACCAAGATATGCCTGGTTTGAGTTCTGACATCATACAACACAGATTACTCTAAATCCTGAGTGTTCCCTGGTAGAACAAAAGCTGAGGAGGATGAAGCCCGAGACGTCCTTGAAAACAAAAGAGGAGGTAAAGAAACAATTTGACGCTGGTTTTTTTGCTGTCGCTCGGTACCTAGAATGGGTTTCCAACATTGTACCAGTCCCTAAGAAGGATGGAAAGGTACGAATGTGCGTAGATTATCGGGACCTGAATCGAGCCAGTACCAAAGACAATTTTCCTCTGCCGCACATTGATATCCTCGTGGATAATACGGCCAATTTCGCTATGTTTTCCTTCATGGATGGGTTCTCCGGTTACAATCAGATAAAAATGGCGCCAGAGGATATGGAAAAGACTACCTTCGTCACCCTGTGGGGGACATTCTGTTATAAGGTGGTGTCCTTTGGACTCAAGAACGCTGTGGCAAATTATCAACGGGCTATGGTGGCTTTGTTCCACGATATGATGCACCGAGAAATCGAGGTCTATGTGGACGACATGATCGCCAATTCTAAGACCGAGGAGGAACACCTTGTCAACTTGCGGAAGTTGTTCGAAAGGCTTAGGAAGTATCGATTGAGGTTAGACATCACTAAGTGCACCTTCGGGGTCAAGTCAGGGAAATTACTGGGTTTCATCGTAAGCCAGAAAGGGATAAAGGTGGACCCCGAAAAGGTAAAAGCCATCCTTGAAATGCCAGGACCGTGTACCGAGAGGCAGGTTCGAGGTTTCCTGGGGCGTTTGAACTACATTGCCAGATTCATATCACAGCTCACTGCTATCTGTGAGCTATTGTTCAAACTCTTACGCAAAAACCAATCTGTCCGCTGGAACGAGGACTGTCAATAGGTGTTTGGAAGGATCAAGCAGTGTCTCATGAACCCTCCTGTGCTTATGCGGCAGGTGCCCGGAATACCTCTCATCTTGTATATGATGATTTTGGACAAGCCAATGGGGTGTATGCTGGGGAAACATGACGAGTCCGGGAAAAGAGAGTGCGTCGTCTACTACTTGAGTAAGAAGTTCACGGCCTGTGAAATGAACTACTCCCTGCTGGAAAAAACGTGTTGTGCTTTAGTCTGGGCGTCCCACCATCTTAGACAATACATGTTGAGCCATACCACCTGCCTGATATCCAGATGGACCCGGTCAAGTACATTTTTTAGAAGCCTGCTCTAACGGGGCGGATCGCCCGGTGGCAGGTTTTGCTATATGAGTTCAATATAGTCTATGTCACCCAAAAGGCGATAAAGGGAAGCACCTTGGCGGATTATTTGGCTCAGCAACCTCTCAAGGACTATCAACCCATGCATCCCAAGTTCCCGGATAAGGACATCATGGCCTTGCTTGAGGAAAAGCTAGACGAGGACCAGGACAAGTGGATCGTGTGGTTTGATGGAGCGTCAAACATTCTAGGCCATGGCATTGGGGCAACATTGGTCTCTCTGGACAATCGATGTATACCTTTCACAGCCAGGCTGGGGTTCGACTACACCAACAACATGGCTGAGTATGAAGCATGCGCCCTGGCCGTCCAGGCAGCAATTGACTTCAATGTCAAGCTACTCAAGGTGTACGGAGACTCAACGTTGGTGATTCACCAACTGAGAGGGGAATGGGAAACTAGAGACCACAAGCTGATACCCTACCAGGCCTATATCAAGGAATTGGCTGGTTTCTTTGATGAGATCTCCTTCCATCACGTTCCTCGAGAGGAAAATCAAATGGCAGATGCGCTTGCAACTTTAGCGTCCATGTTCCAGCTAACACCGCACATAGACCTACCGTACATTGAGTTCAGGTGTCGTGGCAGACCCGCACATTGTTGTTTGGTGGAAGAAGAGCGGGATGGTAAGCCTTGGTATTTCGATATCAAGCAATACGTTGAAAGCAAAGAGTACCCACCGGAGGCTTCCAAAACCGACAAAAGGACGTTGAGGAGATTGGCGGTCGGCTTCTTCGTGAGCGGAAGCATACTATACAAGAGAAACCATGACATGGTTCTGCTACGCTGTGTGAACACTAAGGAAGCTGAAAACATGCTGGGGGAGGTCCATGAGGGCTCTTTTGGTACGCACGCTAATGGGCACGCCATGGCTAGGAAGATCTTAAGGGCGGGTTGCTATTGGCTCACCATGGAGAGCGATTGTTGTTTCCATGTGACGAAGTGTCACAAATGCCAGACGTTTGCAGACAATGTCAACGCTCCGCCCTTGCCTCTGAATGTCTTGGCCGCACCGTGGCCATTTTCCATGTGGGGAATAGATGTGATTGGGGTCATAGAGCCCAAAGCTGCGAACAGACACCGTTTCATCCTAGTGGCGATCGATTACTTCACTAAGTGGGTTGAAGCCGCGTCATACGCTAGCGTCACCAGGAGTGTGGTGGTCAGGTTCATTAAGAGGGAGATCATCTGCTGGTATGGTTTGCCGAGGAAGATTATCACGGACAATGGCACCAACTTGAATAACAAGACGATGGGGGAAATGTGCGAGGAGTTTAAGATCCAACATCACAATTCCACACCCTACAGACCAAACATGAATGGAGCCGTGGAGGCAGCCAATAAGAATATCAAGAAGATTATCCAGAAGATGACCGTGTCATACAAAGATTGGCACGAGATGCTCCCATTCGCGTTACATGGTTACCGAACCTCAGTGTGCACGTCAACCGGGGCAACACCGTTCTCGTTGGTATATGGAATGGAGGTTGTGCTACCATTTGAGGTGGAAGTCCCGTCATTAAGAATCTTGGTGGAGTCCGGATTAAAGGAATCAGAGTGGGCCCAAGCACGTTTCGATCAGCTTAATCTCATAGAAGGCAAGCATTTGGTCGCCATGAGCCATGGGCGTTTATATCAGAAACGAGTGAAGAACGCTTTTGACAAGAAGGTACGCCAGCGCCTATTCAGCGAAGGGGACTTGGTGTTGAAGAAAGTCTCCCAAGCTCTGAAAGACAACATAGGAAAGTGGGCCTCGAACTGCGAAGGGCCTTTTTTTGTAAAAAGGGCTTTCTCCGGAGGGGCCCTGGTGCTTGCCAACATGGATGTCGATGAGCTACCTTCACCCGTGAACTCCGATGTTGTCAAGTGATACTACGCTTAAGATCTGGGGCAATTGAGGAAGTTGCTGCATGTTTTTTATTTTTGTGTGTTCTTCTTGGTTTCCCCCAGGGATTCCTGTCCTTTGTAATTTTCTCATCGCAGTCTTTTAAAAGAAAAGAACGTAGGATTAAGGTTCTGGTCCTCGCTTTGTGCTTTAAAATATGTGTAGTATTTGATAACTTGAGCCTTTTCGCTCAGTCCATGGGATGCCCCAAGCGCTTAAATGAAATTGAACCCGACCAGCTTTCACTAAAAAGATTATTGCATTTGAAAACGCTAATGCATACGCATACACATGCATATTTTTTATCTTATGACAGGAGCAGGATTGTCTTAGGCGATGGTCAAATACCGGCCAAAATCCAAAGACAGAGACAAATCGAGGTTGTCGCAACGTGCCCTTCACGGGCGAGCGAAGGCGAGGCTCACGGGTGCGCTTTCCAAAGGAGGAAAGATGCGCGGAGTCGCCACCAACGTTTATTTGTGGAAAACGTTGGAAAAACCGAAGGAAACCGGTCAAAATGAAAATTCTAAGTTCGGGAGTTGTATTTACGTTTGAGGAAGGTATTAGCACCTCTCACGTTTGTCTCAAAGGACAACAACCTATTTTTTAGAATTGTGGAAATTGTGTTACCTTAACTTTATTTCTTTTTATTTTTTTGAGGTCGACAAAAGCGGGGCTCTTGCTCCTACGTACCCTCCATCGAAGAGGAAATCAGACCTACGTAGTTCTTTCTTATGCGTGAATCAAGTGATTCTTTTTACTTGAAAGGTGATCATTTTAAGGCGTTGGACCTTAAAAATGATCCATTTTACTTGGTAAGAAACTGAAATGATAAACTTTCAAAACCCTATTTTTGTTGACGAGCTTGACTAGGCGAGTTGATTTTAGCCTTAGTTTCGCTTTAGTTATTTAGTCAATTCAATTAAGAATGAGAAATCCCAAAGAGAAAACATCCGATTGATTTTTTCGCTTTATTTTACTAAAAGGTATTTTTTTGATTATTATATTATTATTTTACCTCTTTTTTTTATTTCCAACGTGGTTCGGCATGACCAAACGCTCGGAATTCATTTTAACCGAAATTAACGGATGATACAATTCAAACGATCGGTGGAAATTTATTTTATTTTTAGATTAGGCGAGAAATGACTTAAATAAATGACTTAAGCACGTCAAAAGGGGGTATAAAAAGCGAATGAAAACGAGAATAAAAATACATGAAACAAAATGTGGACCACCACGGGTACATAGAATGAATTAAAAAGCTCGATTTGAGGTACTTACCCGTTGAAGACTGAAGAAAACGAAAAACGAACGATGAATGTTGAAGAACGGTCGAGAATCTTCGCGTAATTACTCACGGAAACGTTACGGAAACACCTCGGCTTGGATTTTCTTCACGGAAATAATTTTCCTCAGCAATTTCGAGAGAATGAGAAGTGCCAAGAAGGCTGAACCCCTTTCTTCTTCACTCCTCCCTCTATTTATAGCAAAATAGGGGAGGAGCTTGCCACCCAGCTCGCCCAGGCGGGCAAGGTTGCTTCCTCCAGAAGCAACAGCCTTCTGGAGGAAGGATCTAGAAGGCCCAGATTTCTATTTGTACCTTCCTTTTTACTAAATGCACCCCCTTCTACTTTTTTTGGTAATTCTTTTTCCGTAACATTACGAAACTTCACGAATTTCATAACGATACTTATTTTCCTTCCGCAAGGTTATGAATCTTCACGGATTAGGTATTTACTCTTTTTTATCTTTCGAAGAAGTTACGAAAACTCACGGATTGCGAAAAACACCTCCTTTCGATTTCCGCCACATTACGGAATTTCACGGATCGCGGAAGCCCGCTTCCTTTTGATTTCTGGCACGTCTCGGGACTTCATTTATTGCGCAACAAAGGACGCCAAGTATCTCAAAGCGGCTAACCAAAGGTTGCATGTCATCAAGTAATAATCCCCGGACGAAATTAGGGTATGATAGTTGCCCCCCTTTACTTACCTTTTATCGGAGATAAGAGGAAAGCAAAGATAAGACACTGATTTCGTCCGTCTTGCCCTTTCCGTGATTAGTCCATGATAATTCTCGTCTCTACTCCTTCTTTTTTTTTCTGCACAACACAAAACAAAATACAAACAACAACAAGAACAATAAATAAATAATATACATATACATATTTGGGAAAGGAACCAATCGGGAAAATAAACAAAGATCACATTTCCTAATCAAGAGGATCCGCCGTTGACGATGAAAAACTCTGGAGAATGGAGGATCGCACTAGAGGGTCCTCACTAGTCAATCATGAAGCATAGCTCTAAACTCGTGGGTGGAGGACGCATGAATGAAAATGCAATTCATGGGGCTCCGAAAAAGGGTTGAGAATGGAGAATTGCACTAAGCAATCACTACGCATGGCTCCAAACTCGTGGGTGGAGGATCCATGAACGAAAACGCAATTCATGGGGCTCCGAAAAAGGGTTGAGAATAGAAAATTGCACTAAGCAATCACTACGCATGGCTCCAAACTCGTGGGTGGAGGATCCATGAACGAAAACGCAATTCATGGGGCTCCGAAAAAAAAAAAGGGTTGAGAATGGAGAATTGCACTAAGCAATCACTACGCATGGCTCCAAACTCGTGGGTGGAGGATCCATGAACGAAAACGCAATTCATGGGGCTCCGAAAAAAAGGGTTGAGAATGGAGAATTGCACTAAGCAATCACTACGCATGGCTCCAAACTCGTGGGTGGAGGATCCATGAACGAAAACGCAATTCATGGGGCTCCAAAAAAAAAGGGTTGACGGGACCGAACGGTCGACCGGGTTTTTCCACCTGAAAAGCAAACATGCTTTTTGCAAAGAAAAATAAATCATTCGTGAGAGAACCATATCTTAGAGAAACAATATACTTGTGCTAAGGGTAATCTTCCTTGTAACCGAGAATGAAGGGCAGGATGTCAACTTTTAGCTTTTAAATGAACATGCAGGGGAAACATCGGGCTAAGCTGAAAATAAATCACTCATAGTGTATAAAACTCACACAGGCAAGTGTTTTATCCTATTCCGAAACCATAACTGCACCATATCTCTATTTTGCACACGACTTCCTATCAAATCAAAGATCAAACGTACGATCACGGACCAATAGGATTTTCTCGAGGTTAGTGTTTTTGGAGAGGAAGCTGGGTGTTTCGGTCATTTCCTCTTTGTTCATGTGGGATGGGATATTGCCAGTCGAGAATGATTTTAAGTGGCAATCTGGCTTGAAGAATTTTTGTCCTCTTTCTTTCGTTGATCGAGAATTGCTCTGTTTTCCTCCGATCTTTTCCATTTTCACTTCCTTTCGATCTTCGATCGAGAATCCTTCTTTTTCTTTCTTTTTTATTGTTCTTTTTCTTTCTTTTCTTTTCATTTCTTCCTTTTCTTTCCACTTCCTCCTTTCCTCTCTTTGGGAAATCGGGTTTCAGCATTCCATTTGCTCTCCCTTGAGGAGATTCCGATGTCCTTTGCTTCGGGGGAAAGGATGAGGATTCTTTTGATAGGCCGAGGTTCATAAAAAGTCTAAGGTTGTGTTTCAATGGGGTCTTTTATCGTGGGAACCCAATCTTGATATCTGGGGCAAAACAAATTTGGGTGTCAAGGTGTCGGTCTCGGGCCGAACTCCCATATCACTCCATAAGGCACACGTGACAATGATGATTTGAAAGCAACGTGCAAAATTAGTCATGGCTACAGCCAGGTGGGCACTCAAGCATCCCGTTTATGGTATTGTGATACTACGGTTGGGAATTTACACAAACAGACCCAACGTTTCCCAATTATGTTCTTTTATCAGTTCAATGAATTCATCCATCCTTATCTCGGTTATTCCGGAAAATAAACTTTTAGCATCAGTCCCTTGTTTCCAGAAGATACGTTTGCTCTTTACGAATGATTTATACTTCTTAACTATAACATGTTGACCTTCGCGGTCTTTCTTTCTTTTTCCTTTTTGTTTCATTTTTATATTCACAAAACTATACACCCATGGCCCTCTATGAGGAAAACTTTTCTTTGTACATCTACATTTTTATACATGACAAACTTTTTCTGTACACGCATTGGAACTCTTTCTCTTTACGTCACACAGTCTACATAAAAACTCTATTCTTGTTCAAAGATACACTCGTGGTTTATACAAAAATTTCTTTATATACACTCATTGCTCACACACACAAGAATTTCTCTCCATGCATCACTTACACACACAAAAACCTTCTATACACATTTTCCTTTTACATACATGTATATATATAAAAACATTTTTTCTTTTCCTTTATATATGTAGACATTTTATTCACAACACTTCTTTCCTTTTTTATCATGATTTTGGTTCATTTTATTTTTAGGACGACGTTCCTAAATGGAAAACTCCACACGACTCCGGAATTTCAAAAAACACTATTGACAACAATGAAGTAAATACTAACGTAACAGTTCAAACGACATGTATGCACAAAACAAAAGTCAATCAAAACGAAACAAACGTTAGTCCCTCAGTTAAACAAAAGATAGCATACAAATGATAAATGATGGAACATACAAATTTGGGGATCCCACGGTCATGTGGCTCCGCATGCCCCCGGACTCTTGGGTCACGGTAACAAAAAGTGGGGTGGTCGACAAAAGCAGGGCTTTTGCTCCTACGTACCCTCTATCAAAGAGGAAATCAGACCTACGTAGTTCTTTCTTACTGTGAGACCAAAAATAGTCTCGGTGTTTTCTTCACTGAAATGCGAACATGCTTTAGTAAAGAGACAAAACTTCCAACTGATCAGAGCAACATATGCTTCTTTTTTCTTTTTTTTTTTGATGAAAAATGATGTGTCTATCGGGGAAGGAGAGTATGCTGATGAAAATTTCTCGTAACCATAAATGAGATTTTGGATGTTAGCATTTCGTTTCTAAACGACCATTTAGAGGAAGCACTGGGTTCAACAAAAATAAGAGAAAATCACTCAAAGTGTATCAATCTCACACAGGTATGTGTTTTATCCTAATTCCGAACCATAGATATGTCATGACTTGATTTTGCAAATCATTTCCTATCAAATCAAAGATTACATGTGTGATCATGGATCAATAGGACTTATTTTGGGAATGGTTTTTAGGTGGGGAATTTGGCTTTGTGTGTTTTTGCCTTTTCCTTTTCTGTTTTTGTTTAGTGCGTGGCGAGAAAGTCGCTAGCGCACAGGATTTTGTCGGCAA
Organism: Glycine soja; assembly: GCF_004193775.1. NCBI lineage: Eukaryota > Viridiplantae > Streptophyta > Magnoliopsida > Fabales > Fabaceae > Glycine > Glycine soja. The sequence goes on from NC_041020.1 coordinate 25,306,397, forward strand.
TCAAAGGGAGAGGACCACTTTAGGTCATGGTTTCCTTTTTCTTGGTTACTTGGTGACAATTCTGTATTGTTCAGATATTTTCTGGTCTAAAGACCTTTCTGCATATTTCTTCTGTTTTCTTCTGATCCTTGATCGAGAATTTTCCTTTCTTTTTTTTTTTTTGCTTTCTCCCACTCTTTCATTGGGAATTTTCTTTCTGTTTTGTGTCTTCTCCCTTTCTTGGATTGGGAATTCTCTCTTCTTTTTTGTGTCTTTTCCCTTTCTTGGATTGGGAATTTTCCTTCTCTTTGTGTTTTCTTCCGAGGGTAAGGATTATGGTGAGTTAGGATTTTGGCTCAAGGCTTGTAGAACGGCTGGTCATGATACATGTCAGGATTTGGCCAGCGGTTCGGGGATAAAGGGGATGTCCTACATTATTTCCATGATACACATGCAACAATGATGATTAGGAAATTTTATGCAAAACTGGTCATGCATGCACCCATGTGGACACTCAAGCATCAAGTTTTTATGGTCATGTGACACTAGGGCTCAGGATTCATTTTCCCTATTTTAAGTCAACCCAGTGTTTCCAAAATATGTTCTTTTATCAAATCATGCATTCATCCGAGCCCATTTTGGGTGTTCGGAAAATTTTCACAGCATTCACTCTTCAGGTGTATACACATTTTTTTTTTCAGAAACTGGTTAAGATCAGTAAAATCTTTCAAAGAAAAGTTGGAAATTATCTTTTTTCACAAGCATGTTGTTTTTTAGCTAGACAACTTTTTATTATTATTTTTTTATTATTTTTCTTTCTATTTTTTTTTCCTTCTTATCCTTTTCTTGCTCGCTCTCTTTTTGCTCTCTTTTTTCCATGAGGTATTTTGCTACCTAAACATATGTATATTTTTGTAAAGTATTTTGCTATATACATGCGTGTCCCAGGTATCTTGCTACCTAAACATACATATATATGTTTTGTGAGATATTTTTGCTACATCCATGCATATCCAAGGTATCTTTCTACCTAAACATACATATATATATTTTTTGTGAGGTATGACTACCTTCCGAGCTTGTGCTTGTTTTATTTAAATTCCTAGGATCATGAGCAACTAGGTGTGTCCTGCTATGACTTGAGAAACAAAAAGTGATCAAATAACAAGCAGAGATTTAAAAGGTACTAGGTTGCCTCCTAGTAGCGCTTCTTTAACGTCTTGAGCTGGACGCTTGATGGCTTGTCAGTCACGGACCTAGTACTTTGCTTACCTTTGGCTCTAAACTTGGTCGCCTATTGCTCGGCCATGGGTCGTAAGCAACACTCTAACCTTTTTGTGGATGAGCTGAGGTGAACTCTAGAGGTGATGGCGGTGCGTCTGTTGCCCGCTGCTAGCCATCCCCGGGCTGCTGTGGTATTTCGCCTTGTGCCTGCCTAGGGACATAGTACATCTTGATGAAAGCTTGATTAGTAGAGGGCCTGATGACCTTGTTGGGGGCGACAGGCACTCCGTAGAACTGACAGAGGCCCGTAATCAGAGCTGGCAACTCCAAGACCTGTCGGACTTCTTTGGGTCCACTGAGTGTCTTGCGGGCGTGACCCCTACAAACAATAGATGATATTAGAAATCAGTTGAGAGATGTGCATACTTACCTATGTCACGATGGCATGAACTTGCTGTGGGACGAGCGCCCTGTAGGACTGACAGAGGCCCGTAATCAGAGTTGGAAACCCCAGGGCCCTATTGGACTTCTTCGGGTCCACTGGGTGTCTTTGTGGGTGCGATTCCTGCAAACAATAGATGGTATCAGAAATCAGTTGAACCATATGTATACTTACCTATGTCACGATGGCATGACCTCGCTGGGGGAACGGGCACCCTGTAGGACTGACAGAGGCCCGTAACCAGTGCTGGAAACCCCAGGGCCCTGTTGGACTTCTTCGGGTCCATTGGGCGTCTTGTGGGCGCGATCCCTGCAAACAATAGATGACATCAGAAATCAATTGAGCCATGTGCATACTTACCTATGTCATGACGGCACAGACCAACTGATACATCTACAGGGGGAGATTGGCATTGTGGTCGCTGGGCAGAATGTTGCTAAATAACAACGTCATTCATATCCATGTAAAAGTGGTCATGTTGGTGCGCATGATCCACACTCGTCTTTTTGCAGCGGCACGGGTGAAATCTTGCCCCGGTATGCATAGTAGATGCGTGATAGCCTCCCTCTCTGGATGTGCTCGCACAGTTGGTCGCCCTCTAATATCAGGGGGTGGCCCAGGAACTGATAAAAGGAAACTACTGGCCCCTTAACCGGGAGCGCAAGTCTCAGTTAAGCATCTAAGGGCAAAGGACCTTATATTCTCTTAATGTGTGGATATGGAGCACACTGAAAATGAGGACGCGTAGCCCTCTAAAGGCGAGGGCGTGCAGCCCTCTGCAGGCGAGGACATATAGTCCTCTAATGGTGATAGGTACTAGTACCCAAGGGTTCACCTTTATGAGAAAGCAAGAGATCGACTCATCGAGAGGGCAGGTCATCCAAAAAGATTGGACACGAGATGTAGAAACTCTATCCAGTTAACATGATTTTTAGGGATGCAGACGCATGCAACCTTTGTTGTGTGAAATTCTGATACAGAGGTCAGATGTCGTACCGGATGTCACGACATCAAGCTTCAGAACATGCAGATTGTATTTGACTGTATGAACAGATTAAACAAGTAAATAACACAAGAGAATTGTTAACCCAGTTCGGTGCAACGTCACCTACATCTGGGGGCTACCAAGCCAGGGAGGAAATCCACTAAAATAGTGTTAGTTCGAAGATCTAACAGCCACTGTTTACAACCTTCTCACCTAACCACTACCCGTGCAACCTCTACCTAAGAGCCACTCTTAGATATGAGAACCCCTCTCACTCCCTCTCAATCACTCTCCCGTGTTTACAATTGAATCAAATACACACCAGAGATTGCTCTCTGAACAATAGAGATCAACTCTACACACTCAGGTCCAACACTTGATGTTAGGGTGACATCAAGGTGGCTCACAAAACACTCAAGTCCCAAAACTCACAAAATAACTCTTCAATCCCGGACTTGGTAGAAAACTCGTGCAGCCTTCATGTTTATATAGCAGTGTGCGTGTCTGGGCTGCAACAACTTGCGCTGGATGAGATCTATCATTTTCCTGAAAAATCTGCACTTAAAGATCTAAAAGATATAGTTTGATCTTTTAGTTTTTATCTTTAATCTTTAATCCCTGAACGAACTATTCAAGTTTGTAATTCGAACTTTAATTATCTTTTAATTCGTTCCTAAAGATAGATCGCCAATCTGTTGCTAACTGCACATTAATCTGTTAAAGATATAACAGATTTATGTGTCCAGTATTTTCGGGCAAGATGTCCTGGACATCGTATCCGACATCGTGGATCCTGCAGCTTCAATTCTTCATTTGACATTTTATCTTGCCTTGTGCATTGTGCAGCCCAATCTGATTCCTTGACATAACGTTGGACATCATGTGCAGCAACTCCAGCTTTCCTTCAATGTCTAAGTGCTTATGTTTTAACAAAATTTTAGCCAATCTTTTAAAGCTCAGTAAAGCTAAGCACTAACATTGTGAAATTTGGTAATGCTGACCACACATGAAACAATGCAATGCAATTGTACAATGTTCATGACATTCTTTCCCTATTTTGTGATTTTGATTTTGATTTAATTTTTTTGGAAAACACAGATTGACTGTCCTTTTGAAAAAGGTGATAATTCATGCAACCTTATCCTATCTTTTGCAAATCTCTCCGGGAACTCCCTCAGAGTGTATATTCTGTTTGATTTGACCATTTTGGAGTGACGGGAATGGAGCGGTTTGACGTTTAATCAATCTATCGAAATTCCAGGGTTTGTCTCCCCCCCCCCCCCCCTTTTTTTTTTTTTTATTTATTTAAAAACATCGACGGGTGAGGACTTTTGATCTGCCCCTATATTCACTTGAGGCTTTTGCATGGTACCTTTCATTGCCCCAGTGTAAGGCTTTGAGGTACCAATTGTTGTCTTTCGTCATGACCTTGTAGCTGGGAACCTATCGGGTGAGAACTTCTAATTTGCCCCTAGGCTCACTTGAGGTTTTTGCATGGTACCTTTCATTGCCCCAGTGTAAGGCTTTGAGGTACCAATTGTTGTCTTGTCTTCACAACCTCGTAGTGAGGAAGAATGAAAGAAGCAATTGATTCTTGCAAAAAGAATTTTCCAAGGACGAGAAATAGTTGAAGGATTTTTCAGTTGATGGATTAAGTCAAATGACTCCTATGTAGAAGCAAGATGTTTTGATGTCTTGATGATGCTAAAGGATCAAGTGCTTCTAAGTTTTATTCAAGACAAGAATCCAAGAAAATCAAGATATATGATCAAGTTGATCTCTAGAATCTTTAGGAAAAAGTTTCCAAATTGAAAACAAACAAAAGGTTCGACCAAAGAATTCTATCATTTCAAATTGAGATTTGCTCTTTGGTAATCGATTACCAGCAGTTGAAAATGTTTTAATTCAAATTTTTAAAACCTGTAATCGATTACACAAGTCTTGTAATTGATTACCAGAGGGGATTTTCAGAATATAATTCCCAAGAGTCACATCTATTCAAATGGTTTATGAATGGCAATCAAAGGTCTATTTATATGTGACTTGGAAACACGAATTTAAAGAGAGTTGCCAAAAAGTTTTATCCTCTCAAAAGATTAAGAGTTTTTTTTTTAACTGAAATGTTTTATCCTCTCAAAAAGATTCCTTGGTCAACCACTTGCATATTCAATAAGGAATTTTGATTGATCTTCATTGTACAAGCTATCTCTTTTAAGAGAGATCTCTTATTCTCTTCTTCTTATTTCTGAAAAGGGATTAAGAGATCGTGGGTCTCTTGTTGTAGAGGATTCTTGAACACAAGGGAAGAGTTGTCCCTGTGTGATTCAGACTTTGTAAAATGAGTTTTACAAAGAGAGTGGAAAATCTCAAGTGGGTTGCTTGAGGACTGGATGTAGGCACGGGAAGTGGCCGAACCAATATAAATCAAGTTTGCATTCCTCTCTTCCCTTAAACTTCTTTTATTTATTGCTATTTACCTTTTGCTTTAAAGAAGTTTATTTTGAATTGTCTTTTGAGTAATTAATGTTAAGGGTGCATTGTTAATCCAAAAAGAGAGAGTGAAAGTTTAATTGGGGAATAGCCTTTGTATCTTAATTCAAACCCTTTCTTTTTCTTAAGGTAACTGAGGCCATTTGTCCAACATCCTATTCTTGATAACTCACTTCTCTCTAAAAAACAAACTTTTCGGAATGATAAAATGAGGTCACATGAACGTCTTGAAAACACAGTCAATCAAATGCTTCTTTTTTCTTTTTCTTTTTGAACCTTTTTTTTTAATTTTTATTTTTATTTTGAAATTTATTTGTTTTGAACTTTACTTGTTGTTTTACGGCAGCCCCACCAACGTGCAAGACGAGTAATCTCTGATTGAATGGTCACAGGTCGCTTGAGCAAATAGACCAATGGCTTGCACCCAATTCCGGTGAAAGTTGAAAATCCTGATGAGTCATTAGAGACATCTAACAACAACTTTCAAAATTGCCCCATGTGTGGCATCTCTTGTCAATGTCGGGATTTACTCGCGATTCTCCTTAAATTTCAGCCAGCCCACATCAATTAGACCTTGCACCTTACGCTTCAGGCCCCTACAATGCTCAATGGAATGCCCTGGGGCTTCTCCATGACAAGCACACATTGCGTTCGAGTCGTATTCTCGGAGAAATGGAGGTTGATGAACCTTGGTTGGGGTTATGGCTACCATTGAATTATCAAATAGATATGGGAGCAAGTCAGCATAGGACACTGGAATTGGGGTGAATTCTACAGGCTTTCTCGCTGCAAAATTAATTTCTTGGTTGGTGTTTCTAGTTTGTGCTAAAGGTGGTGTTCGTCATTGGAAGTGCGGTAGACAGACTTTGTGGTTGATTTAGGGATTGCCTTTGTGGATAACTGGGCGGTGGGTAAGGAGAAGGTTTGTTATTGGCTGAGTAATGACATTGTTGGGTTGGTGGGAAACTTGGCTGTATAGGAATGGCAGTCACAGCATGGGCTTGTCCCTCATTCTCACCCTCTTCATTTGCCCTAATTTTTTTGGCATTTATCAAAGTATGATGATCAGATTTGCCTCTTTTTAGACTCACTTCGATCCTCTCGTCGGTGAAGACCATATCATCAAAGCTTGAAGGTGTGTAGTCCACCATCTTTTCATAGTAGAATACTGGTAATGTGTCTACTATCATTATCATTTTTTCTCCGTCATTGAGGTGCCACTTGAGCTGCCAGGTCTCTCCACCTTTGGGCGTATTCTTTGAAAGATCTGTGCCCTTTTTGCACATGTTCTGTTGTTGCATCCTATTCGGAACCATATCAAAATTGTACTGATACTGCCTAATGAAGGCAACCATTAGGTCCTTCCAAGAGTGGACTCAAGAAGGTTCCAGGTTAGTGTACCAGGTAACAGCTACCCCAGTAAGATTTTCTTGGAAGGAATTTATCAGCAGTTCCTCATCTTTTGCGCATGCCCCCATCTTCCGATAATACATCTTTAGATGGTTCTTGGGGCAAGTAGTCCCCTTGTACTTGTCAAAGTCCAGCACCTTGAACTTGGGAGGGGTGATGATATTGGGTTCTAGGAACAACTCTTTTAGGTTAGCAAAGGCATAATCTTCACCTCCTTCAATGGCCCTGAGCCTTTCCTCTAAATGATCCAACTTTTCCATTTCTGCCATAGCATGAGGGTTTTTACTTGTCGTTGTCGTGGAATGCAAGAGGTGTAGTTGTGGGTGATACTGAGGGCCCTCCAAAGGGTTTTGTAGGGGTATACCACCAACTTCTTGCCATTCAGTGGCATATCCGAGCCAAGGCTCGAAGTCGGCTAGATTGTGATGGGGAATTTCATGTGTCTCCCCCACGGTTTAAGAGACATGTGCATGATCAGTTTGGGGTTGTTGGCTCTCAATGGGTATAGGAGTGGAGTTATTGACATTCTTATTGGGAGTGTACGCCACATTGGGTGGCGTATAGTTGAATTTGCACATCATGGGGGCCGCCCCTACTTCCCAAATCTTTGCCTACCATATCTAAGGTTGGATGATTCATTTGGTTGAGGCCAGATGGGGGCATCGGGTTCACCTTAGCAACAGTGCTGGTAGCGGCAATTGTAACCGCATTGGCTTTCATTATCTTCCTTATGCTCATCATAGCCATCATCGTGGCCATTCGCTCTTTCATGGCCTCCATGTCGGCCCTCATCTTCTCTTGTATCTCCTCTACTTCACCCATTACTCTAGCTCTAGCACAAGTTCGGTGAGGGCACCGTAAAGCATGTTTTTTTTTTCTTTTTTATAACAATGATTAGGTTCTCTTTTTCTTTTCAAGGAAAGAATGCAATGAGCAATGCAACCAATGAACAAAATGGATGTATGCGAATGATGCACAATTGAAGTATTGCAAATTTTTACACAGGATATGGGGTTGAATCAATTTAGATTTTCAACATGGTCCGTGACATCTCCGTCAAGGTGAAACTGGAAGTAACAGGGACATCGACAGCCCTAAATGTGTTTGGTAGTAGACGAATGAGCGATGTAACACGATCCATCTTTTGCCCCAATTTTTTTGCAAGATGGTTACTTCCATACTTCAACTTGACTCGATGAACCTTTTCGTAAAAGCACGAGCTTGGTTCAACCCCATAACCCAGAGAATGGCAATTTTGATCGCCAATACTTCAACAACATTTCATAGGGATGAAAGACTCGAGAATACGCATGCTATGCATGGAAAATGTAATTATGAGATTGAGATGCCCAAAGAGACATCCTTTCTTAATTAACCACGCATTAGGTACCATGCTCAATCGTTTTGTTTTGTTGCTTGTGTTTTTTTTTAATTTTAGAAATGGGTTTATGATCCCAACATGGTTGGCTCATGGTACCTAACACATGCAACTAAGAATGCATCATGAATTTTCATGTTTCCCTTTTTTTTGTTTTTGTTTTGTAGAGGAAAATACAAGGATCATGTATGAGCAAACATGTAGAACAAAAAGTATGTTGAACGCATATGCATGATGATGCAATGACTCATGCAAAATGGGAATGTGATAACGGACAAACGCAGGAACGATATGTTCATTATGATGCTGAAGAGATGTTTATGCGGTGCATGATATGAATGCATTTACGGACACAAGAGCCTGGAAAATTATCTCTCCTTATTGCGCATTTGGGGGGCGCAGTGCCCCATGTGTGCAGTTAAGAAGACGATATGGATCTTCCGGCTTCCCATGACAAAAGACGAGACCCATATACAACGCATGTGTGACGGTATGATGCAGATGCGCATGCATGAAACGAAAAGAAAACAACACAAAGGGGTAATTCACACATACGAGACTGCAGAGATCCAACTTTAATGCTACGTTTTGGGCATGATGGCGCCTCAACGTAGTATTAAAAAGGTTACGTATTACTCTAAAGAAAACAAACATCACTAGCAAAACTATAAACTAGTGCTATTTACCAAAAAATGCATGAGAACGAATGGCACGGAGCGTGTTTGCTCTTTGCCCCTATTTGGGAACCTATAGGACAATATCTAGGGGTCTCTAATAACTACTCCCCAACAATTCATAACTCACACGACTGTTTTCTAGAGGTATCATCACTCAAGATAATAATATTGTGGCGGTATGGAATACCAGCGACAACACATTATAAAGAGAGAAAGCTCTAGACGGGGTTTCACTATTATCAAGCAAGTCGGAGACCTAGCATGATGATAGATTCACCTCCACTCCTTAAATTCCCATGAACCCGGGTATAGGCCCCCTTTTTTACTCAAACTCGTGGGTGCTTAGAATGCAGTGTAAAGAATGCGAAATAGACAACAATTATTTACATTTTACACAGTTCAACAAATGCACACACGAAGTTTCACAAATCCACAATTCCTTAAAATAGGCCTAACTCACAAAAAACGTCTCCAGTGGAGTTGCCAACTATTGCAACGTGCCCTTTACGGGCGAGCGAAGGCGAGCCTCACGGGTGCGCTTTCCAAAGGATGAAAGATGCGTGGAGTCGCCACCAATGTTTATTTGTGGAAAACGTCGAAAAAACCGAAGGAAAGCGGTCAAAATGAAAATTCTAAGTTCGGGAGTTGTATTTACGTTTGAGGAATGTATTAGCACCTCTCACGTTTGTCTCAAAGGACAACAGCCTATTTTTTAGAATTGTGGAAATTGTGTTACCTTAACTTTATTTCTTTTTATTTTTTTGAGGTCGACAAAAGCGGGGCTCTTGCTCCTACGTACCCTCCATCGAAGAGGAAATCAGACCTACGTAGTTCTTTCTTATGCGTGAATCAAGTGATTCTTTTTACTTGAAAGGTGATCATTTTAAGGCGTTGGACCTTAAAAATGATCCATTTTACTTGATAAGAAACTGAAATGATAAACTTTCGAAACCCTATTTTTGTTGACGAGCTTGACTAGGCGAGTTGATTTTAGCCTTAGTTTCGCTTTAGTTATTTAGTCAATTCAATTAAGAATGAGAAATCCCAAAGAGAAAACATCCGATTGATTTTTTCGCTTTATTTTACTAAAAGGTATTTTTTTTATTATTATATTATTATTTTACCTCTTTTTATTTCCAACGTGGTTACGGCATGACCGAACTGTCGGAATTCATTTTAACCGAAATTAACGGATGATACAATTCAAACGATCGGTGGAAATTTATTTTATTTTTAGATTAGGCGAGAAATGACTTAAATAAATGACTTAAGCACGTCAAAAGGGGGTATAAAAAGCAAATGAAAACGAGAATAAAAATACATGAAACAAAATGTGGACCACCACGGGTACATAGAATGAATTAAAAACCTCGGTTTGAGGTACTTACCCGTTGAAGACTAAAGAAAACGAAGAACGAACGATGAATGTTGAAGAACGGTCGAGAATCTTCGCGTAATTACTCACGGAAATGTTACGGAAGCGCCTCGGCTTGGATTTTCTTCACGGAAATAATTTTCCTCAGCAATTTCGAGAGAATGAGAAGTGCCAAGAAGGCTGAACGCCTTTCTTCTTCACTCCTCCCCCTATTTATAGCAAAATAGGGGAGGAGCTTGCCACCCAGCTCGCCCAGGCGAGCAAGGTTGCTTCCTCCAGAAGCAACAGCCTTCTAGAGGAAGGATCTGGAAGGCCCAAGTGGGTCTGATTTCCTTATCACAATTGAGGAATATGTAGGAGCAAGGGAAACACCCTTGTCGACCACAAAAAGGTAAAAAAAATATACAAAAGGCATAAAAAGACATAAAAACGTAAAAGGGAAAATAAAACAAATTGAAGTCATATTTGCACACTTGATTAAAGGCTGTCGTCCCTTGTGATGGACGCGTGGGGTGCTAATACCTTCCCCGTGCGTAAATACAACTCTCAAACCTTTTACACTTAAATTTTGTAGACCACGTCTTTTCCGATTTTTCCGATGCTTTCCTCGAATAAACGTTGGTGGCGACTCCGCGCGTTTTCCTTTCTTGGAAGACGCACCCGTGAGTCTCGCGTCGCCCTCCCACTGAAGGGTAGGTTGCGACACATGTGCTAAGCGAGTTCTACTAGGTTGTTGAATGTTCATCTTCATTATGAACATCGCGGCTAAGCGACTGTCGTGTGTGCTAAGCCAATGTACAAATCATTAATGACAAACCTGTGGCTAAGCCAGTGTTGTCTCGCTAAGCCCAGGTAACTTAGACAGAAATTTTTTTGACTGCCTCTCCCTAAGCCGCACCTGGCCCATCTAAGTGCTATTCGTTGTGGTAGTGGGTGGGCTAAGCGAGCCTAGTCGCTAAGCCCATATAACTTAGTCAATTTTTGGGAAGTGTTGCTCGCGCTAAGCGCCGCCCCCATGGGCTAAACGCTATTCGTTGCGGCATGCATAAGGCTAAGCTAGCACTGCTCACTAAGCCATTGTTTGAAATAAAAGTGCTCGGCGCTAAGCGAGTGCCTATCTCGCTAAGCCAATTATGCAAAGAAAACTTTTCTGTCATGATTGGCTAAGCGCAACCCTATTGCGCTAAGCCGGTGTGTTGTTTTTACTAAGGCGCACTAAGCTAGCTGTGTCTCGCTAAGCACATGTTGCCAATTTCAGTTTTTATTTTCTGTTTTAAGTTTGATAGCGTCTAGTCTAATAAATTGATGGGTTCTTTTTATTGTAGATGGCATCCAGGAAAAGGAAGAGCATTGCTTCTAAGCCACAGGCTCAGTATGATACCAGGAGATTCCAATCCTTGGAATATAGATAACATTATGGACCGGAGGATCCTTCCAGAAAGGAATGTTAAGATTTATCATACTGAATTCGATGAGTTTAAGGAAGAGTTGGAGAGGCGTAACCTACACAAATGCCTCACCAACCTTCAGGAGGGAAGCATAGATGTGGCAATGGTTAAAGAATTCTATGACAAGCTGTACAACTCAGAAGACCAAGTTCCCAAGTGTGCCAGAGTAAGAGGTCGTATGATCAAGATAGATGCAGACAGCCTGAATGAATTTCTTCAGACCCCAGTGTTATTAGAGGACGGGGAATCGTTACCCACTTACTCTGATTTTGTAGATTAAGGTCTAATCCCAGAGAGATGGAGGCTAGCCTATGCATTCCTGGCAAGGGCTTTGTTTTGAACGCTTAGGGCCAACCATGGAAGCTCCTCAAACAGGATCTTACTACCTTGGCCCAAACATGGAGTCTCTTCTCTTACTCCAACCTAGCTCCTACCTCCCCCACCTCAGACTTGAATATGGACAGAGCTAGGTTGGTTTATGGCTTAGTCATAGGGATGGACATGAACATTTGCGGCTTGATCTCTGGACATATAACCATTATGGCTCAATCCAACTCTTCTCGCCTAGGCTTCCCAGCTTTAATCACAGCCTTGTGCAGGTCGATGGGAGTTGGATCTGATGCTCTTACTTCTTACAAGAGCCTGAGGCCGGTCATTAACTCTGCCTATATTAAAAGGAAATGTTGGAATGTGAATGACCAAACAGTTAATCTTCCAGAGGCAAGGAAAACCAAGTCCAAAGCAGATGATGTTCCTTTTTCTCCAGCATCAACAGCCCCATCTGCCCAAATCTCCCAGACTTCAGATGCTAAGTTGCAGAGTTTGTTTGAGGGACAAATTTTCATTATGCAGAGCTTGCAAGAATTGGCCCACCAGAGGCCAATCATGAGTGTCGAGCAATTCATTGAGCAGGTGGCCTGGCCCAGAGCTCGACCTTCTTTTGTTAGTGATAATGGAAGCTCTACAGCCCAGACACCTCAGCAGCAAAAGCTAGAGCCAGAGCCAGAAAACGACCAATCCTCTGAAGCCACTGTTCCTAGAGCTTTTGATGTTTCAGAAGGTAGATCACAGATAAGATCCGATGAGGCTGCTTATCCTGACCCAGTACCAGTACCTGCTGATCCACCATCTCTAGTGGTGGATCCATCTTCTCTCATGCCAGAAGCAGCTCTCCCATCTATACCTATTATTATATCTGATGACCCTACAGTGCAAGCACCTGGATTGGCTCCTACTCCTCCAGCCACACCTGAGCTTCAGTTTTCATATGAGGAGGGGAGACGGGTTACTACTCCTCCAGGGACGTCAGTGCTACATTTCGATGATGAGGAGCAGGATCGAGATGAATGACAGGATTTGATTACCTGTCCTACTTATTATTATTATAATTATATCATTCTGAGAACATTTTAATTATTATGTTTGCATAGTATAGTGGTTGTATGGTTTTAGTACGTATGAATTATTATGGTTTGTGGCATGTGAATATGGTTTACAACATACTTTTTGTTTTGAAAACATTTTGAAAGTCCTGATGCATAAAGAACAGTTTAACTTGACTCTTTGAAAATGCAGTGTTGATATGAGTTTGAAATGGTGATTATGGAATGAATGCATGATTGAAATGAAGAGTGTGTTTTATCATGAGTTGAGCAAGTGTGAATGTTAGATGAGAAAGAACAAGAAAGTAGGCTTATAGTTAGAAATGTTAGTCAGTAGACAGGTTGATTGTGAAAGAAAAGCTTGATCATAAACCGGTGAGAGTGTGAACTTAATTGTTGAGAGAATGACTAGCATAGAGTAATAATTTTTGCATCAATCTCTGAAATTTAGAATGAAATATATGAATTGGAAATGATGAAGGTGTCGCAACCTATCCTTCGGCGGGAGGGCGACGCGTGACTCGCGGGATGCGTGTTCCACGAAAGGAATACGCGCGGAGTCGCCACCAACGTTTATTTGAGGAAAACGTCGGAAAAACCGGAAAAGACGCGATCTACGAACTTTTTAGTGAAAGGTTCGGGAGTTGTACTTACACACGGGGAAGGTATTAGCACCCCACACGTCCGTCCCAAGGGACGGCAGCCTTTAATCGAATGTGCAAACATGACTTTGATTTTTTATGTTCCTTTTTACATTTCTATGTCCTTTATACCCTTTTTATATTTTTCTCTTTTTGTGGTCGACAAGGGTGTTTCCCTTTGCTCCTACGTATTCCTCAATTTGCGATGAGGAAATCAGACCTACGTAGTTCTTTCTTATCAAGTGATTCTTTTTACTTTAGTGGTGATCATTTTAAGGCGTTGGACCTTAAAAATGATCCATTTTACTTAGTAAGAAATTGAAATGACAAACTTCAAAAACCTATTTTTGTGGACGAGCTTGACTAGGCGAGTTGATTTTAGCCTTAGTTTCACTTTAGTTATTAGTCAATTCGATTAAGAATGAGAAATCCCAAAGAGAAAACGTCCGATTGATTTTCCGCTTTATTTTACTAAAAGATGTTTTATGATTATTATATTATTATTTTACCTCTTTTTTTTTATTTCCAACGTGGTTACGGCACGACCGAACGGTCGGAATTCATTTTAACCGAAGTTAATGGATAATACAATTCAAACGTTCGGTGGAAATTTATTTTATTTTTAAGTTAAGCGAGAAATGACTTAAGTAAAATGGCTTAAGCACGTCAAAAGGGGGTACGAAAAGTAAATGAAATGGGAATAAAAATGCACGAAACACAATGTGGACCACCATGGGTGCATAGAATGAATCGAAAAGCTTGGTTCGAGGTACTTACCCGTTGAAGATCGAAGAACGATGAAGAACGAATGAAGAACGTCGAAGAACGGTTGAAATCTTTGCGAAATTCCTCACGGAAAACGTTACGGAAACGTTTCGGAAGCGCCTCGGCTTAGATTTTCTTCACGGAAACAATTTTTCCAAGCAAATTCGAAAGAGAGAGAAGTGCCTAAGGGGCTGAACCCTTTTCTTCTTCACTTCCTCCCCTATTTATAGCAAAATAGGGGAGGTGGTTGCCGCCCAGCTCGCCCAGGCGAGCTCAGCTCGCCCAGGCGAGCCAGGTTGCTTCCTCCAGAAGCAACAGCCTTCTGGAGGAATATTCTGGAGGGCCCAAGTGGGCATGGGTGCTATTTGCACCCCCATTTTTACTAAGTACACCCCCCTCTGCTTTTTTTGGTGATTCTTTTTTCGTAAAGTTACGGAAACTTACGAATTTCGTAACGATACTTGTTTTCTTTCCGTAATGTTACGGAACCTTGCGGATTACATAATCATCCCCTTTTTGACTTACGGAATGTTACGGAACCTCACTTAATTATGCAACGATGCTTCCATTTGATTTCCGGTGTGTCACGGAAACTTACAGATTGTGCATCAATATTTTTTTGGTTTTTCGGCATGTCCTGGAATTTCACAAATTGCCTAATGATGGGTGCCAAGCACCTCACAAGGACCAAAGAAAGGTCGCATGTCATCAAGCAAAGGTCCCCGGACGAAATTAGGGTATGACAGTTGCCCCTCTTTACTTGTCTTTTATTGGAGATAAAAGGAAAGTAAAGATAAGACACTAATTTCGTTCCTCTCGATTTGACGAGAGTTGCGGGTGACCATAAAATCCCTACATGCAAATGACTTGTTGTTCCCGGATTTTCACAAATTGCCTAATGATGGGTGCCAAGCACCTCACAAGGACCAAAGAAAGGTCGCATGTCATCAAGCAAAGGTCCCCGGACGAAAATTAGTGTATGACACTAATTTCGCTCCTCTCGGTTGACGAGAGTCGCGGGTGACCATGACTTGTCGTTCTCGGAATTTCACAAATCGCCTAATGATGGGTGCCAAGCACCTCACAAGGACCAAAGAAAGGTCGCATGTCATCAAGCAAAGGTCCCCGGACGAAAATTAGTGTATGATACTAATTTCGCTCTTCTCGGTTGACGAGAGTCGCGGGTGACCATGACTTGTCGTTCCCGGAATTTCACAAATCGCCTAATGATGGGTGCCAAGCACCTCACAAGGACCAAAGAAAGGTCGCATGTCATCAAGCAAAGGTCCCCGGACGAAAATTAGGGTATGACACTAATTTCGCTCCTCTCGGTTGACGAGAGTCGCGGGTGACCATGAAATTTCCGCATGTAAATGACTTGTTGTTCCCGGAGGAACAAAAGGTGTAGAAGACTATGTCAGCCTCTGCATGCTATCAAGCGTACTGTCTTACAGATAGCAAAAGAATGTTTATACGGATAACCACTCGGGTATTTCCGCGTATCATCGGGCCCGCCGCCTCTGGATGACACAAGGGTGCAGAATGACCAAATTTTGTCTCTGCTTGTCATCGGGCCCGCCGCCTCTGGATGACAAAAGGGTGCGGATAACCGTAAGGTATCTCCGCGTATCATCGGGCCCGCCGCCTCTGGATGATACAAGGGTGCAGAATGACCAAATTTTGTCTCTGCTTGTCATCGGGCCCGCCGCCTCTGGATGACAAAAGGGTGCGGATAACCGTAAGGTATCTCCGCGTATCATCGGGCCCGCCGCCTCTGGATGACAAAAGGGTGCGGATAACCGTAAGGTATCTCCGCGTATCATCGGGCCCGCCGCCTCTGGATGATACAAGGGTGCATGTCACATGACCTCAGGGTCAGTATGACAAAGATTATGGGGCGGCCGACAAAAGCGAGGCTCTTGCTCCTACGTATCCTCCAATGAGGAACTCAGACCTACGTAGTTCTAGATAACTTGTGAGACTTGAAAAGTCTCCATCGGAAAATGCTGACATCTCCGGAAAGGGCGCAGATGACCACGTTGGCCTCTGCTCGTCAATCACACTTGGGGTCACTGAATGACGAGGTGCGGATAACCATAAGGTGTCTACGTGGGCTACCAGCTCTTGGGTCATGGCAACAAAAGGCGGTGTGGTCGACAAAAGCGAGGCTCTTGCTCCTACGTATCCTCCAATGAGGAACTCAGACCTACGTAGTTCTGGATAACTTGTGAGACTTGAAAAAGTCTCGGTGTTTTCTCCACTAAAATGCAAACATGCTTTAGCAAAGAGACAAATATTCCAACTGATTTAGAGCAACATATGCTTTTTTGAGTGAAAAACAATGCGTCTACCGGGGAAGGAGAGTCTGCTGATGAAATCTCCCATAACCATAAATGAGATTTTGGATGTTAGCATTTCGTTTCTAAATGACCATTTAGAGGAAACACTGGGTTCGACAAAAATAGAAGAAATCCACTCAAAGTGTATCAATCTCGCACAGGTAAGTGTTTCATCCTAATTCCGAACCATAGATATGTCATGACTTGACTTTGCAAATTATTTCCTATCAAATCAAAAATTACATGTGTGATCATGGATCAAATAGGACTTCCCTTGGGAATGGGTTCTTTTGGGGAGTTTTTCGGCTTTTGATTATTTTTTTGCCTTTTCCTTTTCTGTTTTGGTTTTGCGCGAGGCGAACAAGTCACCGACGCACAGGATTTTGGTTGGTAATCAAAGGGAGAAGACCACTTTAGGTCATGGTTTCCTTTTCTTTCTTTTGTTCATTTGATGACAATTCTGTACTGTTTAGATATTGTCTGGTCCAAAGACCTCTCTGCACATTTCTTCTGGTTTCTTTGACCAGGAGCTTCCTTCTTTTTTACTTTCTCCCATTCTTTGGTTGGGAATTTTCTTTCTTTTCTTTTTTCTTTCTCCCACTCTTTGATTGGGAATTTCCTTTCTTTTCTTTTTTCTCTTTCTCCCACTCTTTGATTGGGAATTTCCTTTCCTTCCTTTTTTGCTTTCTCTTTGATTGGGAATTTCCTTTCCTTCCTTTTTTGCTTTCTCTTTGATTGGAAATTTCCTTTCCTTCTTTTTTTTTTGCTTCCGAGGGTAAGGTTTATGGTGAGTCAGGATTTTGGCTCAAGGCTTGTAGAATGGCTAGACATGATACATGTCAGGGTTTGGTTTGGTTCAAGGATAAAAAGGGATGCCCCACATTATTTCCATGACACAAATGCAAAAATGATGATTTGGAAATTTTATGCAAAACTGGTTATGCATGCACCTATGCGGACACTCAAGTGTCAAATTTTTATGGTCATGTGATGCTAGGGCTCAGGATTCATTTCCTCTATTTTAGTCAACCCAACGTTTCCAAAATATGTTCTTTTATCAATTTGTGCATTCCCCGAGTCCATTTTGGGCGTCTGGGAAAATCTTCACAGCATTCACCCTTCAGGTGTATACACATTTTTTCAAAAACTAGTTATGATCAGTGAATTTTTCCAAAGAAAAGTTGGAAGTCATCTCTTTTCAAAAGCATGTTGGTTTTTCAGCTTGATAACTTATTTTTTCTTTTTTCTCCTTCTTCTTTTTATCATTATCATTTGTTTATTTCTTTTTCTTGTTTGTTTTTTTTTTCTTCTTTTTTTTCATGAGGTATTTTGCTACCTAAACATGTGCATATTTTTGTGAGGTATTTTTGCTATATACATGCATATCCAAGGTATCTTGCCACCTAAACATACACATATATGTTTTGTGAGGTATTTTTTGCTACATACACGCACATCTAAGGTATCTCTCTACCTAAACATACAAATATATATTTTGTGAAGTATTTTTTGTTTACATACATGCATATCTAAGGTATCTTTCTACCTAAACATACATATATATATTTTGTGAAGTATTTTTTTGTTTACATACATGCATATCTAAGGTATTTTCACTACCTATACATACATATATATATTTTGTGAGGTATGACTACCTTCCGAGCTTGCGCTTGTTTTATTTAAATCCCCAGGATCATGAGCAACTAGGTGCGTCCTACTATAAAAAGTGATCAAATAACAAGCATAGATTCAAAAGGTACTAGGTTGCCTCCTAGCAGCGCTTCTTTAACGTCTTTAGCTGGACGCCTTATGACTTGTTGGTCACGGACCTAGTACTTCGCTTACCTTTGGCTTTGGACTTGGTCGCCTACTGGTCGGCCATGTGTCGTAGGCAACACTCTAACCTTTTTATGGATGAGCTGAGGTGAACTTTAGAGGTGGTGGCGGTGTGTCTATTGCCCGCTACCGGCCATCCCAATGCTGCTGTGGTGTTTCGCCCTGCGCCTGCCTGGGGACGCAGTACTTCTTGATGAAAGCTCGATTAGTAGGGGGCCTGATGCCCTTGCTGGAGGTTACAGGTACTTCGTAGAACTGACAGAGACCCGTAATTAGAGCTTGACAACTCCAAGACCCTGTTGGACTTCTTCGGGTCCACTGGGTGTCTTGCAGGCGCGATCCCTGCAAACAATAGATGAAATCAGAAATCAGTTGAGCGATGTGCATACTTACCTATGATGACATAACCTTGCCGGGGGGGTACGGGCACCCTATAGGACTGATAGAGGCCCGTAACCAGAGCTGGAAACCCCAGGGCCCTGTTGGACTTTTCCGGGTCCACTGGGTGTCTTGTGGGTGCGATCCCTGCAAACAATAGATGGTATCAGAAATCAGTTGAACCATATGCATACTTACCCATGTCGGGACGACACAGACCAACTGATACTTTTGCAGGGGGTGATTGGCATTGCGGTCGCTGGGCAGAATGTTGCTAAGTAGCAACGTCATCTATATCTATGTAAGAGTGGTCATGTTGGTGCGCATGATCCGCACTCGTCTCTTTGTAGCGGCACAGGTGAAATCTTGCCCCGGTATGCATAGTAGCTGTGTGATAGCCTCCCTCTCTGGTTGTGCTCGCACAGTTGGCCCTCCTCCAATATCAGGGGGTGGCCCAAGAACCGTTAAAAGGAAACTACTGGCCCCTTAACCGGAAGTGCAAGTCTCGGTTAAGCATTTAAGGGCAGAGGACCTTAAATTCTTTTAAGGTGTGGATGTCGAGCACACTGAAAATGAGGACACGTAGCCCTCTAAAGGTGAGGGCGTGCATCCCTCTCAAGGCGAGGAGGTGTAGTCCTCTGGAGGTGAGGGCGTGCAGCCCTCTGCTGGCGAGGACGTGTAGTCCTTTCAAGGTGAGGGCGTGTAGCCCTCTGACGGTGAAGGTAACTAGTACCCAAGGTGAGGACGTGTAGCCCTCTCAAGGCGAGGACATGTAGTCCTCTGGAGGTGAGGGCGTGCAACCCTCTGATGGTGAGGACGTGTAGTCCTCTCAAGGCGAGGACGTGTAGTCCTCTCAACGGTGAGGGTAACTAGTACCCAAGGTGAGGGCGTGTAGCCCTCTCAAGGCGAGGACATGTAGTCCTCTAGAGGTGAGGGCGTGCAGCCCTCTGATGGTGAGGACGTGTAGTCCTCTCAAGGCAAGGACGTGTAGTCCTCTCAACGGTGAGGGTAACTAGTACCCAAGGTGAGGGCGTGTAGCCCTCTCAAGGCGAGGACGTGTAGTCCTCTCAACAGTGAGGGTAACTAGTACCCAAGGTGAGGGCGTGTAGCCCTCTCAAGGCGAGGACGTGTAGTCCTCTGATGGTGAGGGCGTGCAGCCCTCTGATGGTGAGGACGTGTAGTCCTCTCAAGGCGAGGACGTGTAGTCCTCTCAACGGTGAGGGTAACTAGTACCCAAGGTGAGGGCATGTAGCCCTCTCAAGGCGAGGACATGTAGTCCTCTGGAGGTGAGGGCGTGCAGCCCTCTCAAGGCGAGGACATGAGGTCCTCTGATGGCGAGGACATGTAGTCCTCTCAAGTTGAGGACATGCAGTCCTCTGATGGCGAGGACATGTAGTCCTCTCAAGGTGATAGGTACAAGTACCCAAGGGTCCACCCTTATGAGAAAGCAAGAGATCGACTCATCGAGAGGGCCGGTCATCCCAAATCCACAAGATTTGGACATTAGATGTAGGAAATCTATGCAGTTAACATGATTTTTAGGGATGCAGATGCATGCAACCTTTGTCGTGAAATTTGGTAAATGCGGACTTCATATGAAACAATGCAATGTAATGGAAAGTTGTACAATGTTCATGACATTCTTTCCCTATTTTGTGATTTTGATTTTGATTTAATTTTTTTGGAAAACACAGATTGACTGTCCTTTTGAAAGAGGTGATAATTCATGCAACCTCATCCTATCTTTTTGCAAATCTCTCCGGGAACTCCCTCAGAGTGTATGTTCTTTTTGATTTAGTCACTTGACCATTTTGGAGTGACGGCAATGGAGTCGTTTGATGTTTAATCAATCCATTGAAATCCTAGGGTTTGTCCCCTTTTTTTTTGTTAAAAACATCGATGGGTGAGAACTTTTGATCGGCCCCTATGTTCACTTGAGGCTCATGCACGGTGCCCCTCATTGCCCCAGTGTAAGGCTTTGAGGTACCAAGTGTTGTCTTGTTTTCATGACCTCGTAGTGAGGAAGAATGAAAGAAGCAGTTGATTCTTGCAAAAAGAATTTTCCAAGGACGAGAAATAGTTGAAGGATTTTTTTTTAGTTGATGGATTAAGTCAAATGACTCCTATGTAGAAGCAAGATGTTTTGATGTCTTGATGATGCTAAAGGATCAAGTGCTTCTAAGTTTTATTCAAGACAAGAATCCAAGAAAATCAAGATATATGATCAAGTTGATCTCTAGAATCTTAGGAAGAAGTTTCCAAATTGAAGAAGCAAAAGGTTTGACCAAGGAATTCTATCCTTTCAAATTGAGATTTGCTCTCTGGTAATCGATTACCAGCAGTTTGAAAATGTTTTAATTCAAATTTTTAAAACCTGTAATTGATTACATAAGTCTTGTAATTGATTACCAGAGGGGATTTTCAGAAAATAATTTCCAAGAGACATATCTATTCAAATGTTTTATGAATGGCCATTCAAATGTTTTAAAGAGAGTTTTCATTGCCCAAACAGTTTTATCCTCTCGAAAGATCAAGAGTTTTTCTGAACTGAAATGTCTTATCCTCTCAAAAAGATTCCTTGGTCAACCACTTGCTTATTCAATAAGGAATTTTTGATTGATCTTCATTTTACAATCTACCTCTTTTACGAGAGACCTCTTCTTCTCTTCTTCTTATTTCTGAAAAGGGATTAAGAGACCGTGGGTCTCTTGTTGTAGAGGATTCCTGAACACAAGGGAAGGGTTATCCCTGTGTGCATTGTTAATTCGAAAAGAGAGATTGATAGTTCAATTGGGGAATAGTCTTTGCATCTTAATTCAACCCCCCTTTTTCTTAAGGTAACTGAGGCCATTTGTCCAACATCCTATTCTTGACAACTCGCTTCTCTAAGAAGACAAACTTTCTGGAATGATAAAATGAAGTCACATGAACGTCTATATTTTTACTTGAAAACACAGTCAATCAAATGCCTTTTTATTTTTTTTTTTATTTTGAAACTTATTTTTTTATTTTGAAACTTATTTGTTTTGAACTTTACTCGTTGTTTTACGGCACCCCCACCAACGTGCAAGACGAGTAATCTCTGATTGAACAGTCTTGGAAGTCAACACTCAGGAGCGCAGGTCGCTTGAGCAAATAGACCAATGGCTTGCACCCACATTCCGGTGAAAGTTGAATAAGCAAACATGTGTTTATGAGAGGATGAGGGACAAGGATGTCCATTTTATCCATATCATTTAGCATTGTAACTGTGGTTTATAATAATGGCATAAACTTGAAAATCCTGATGAGTCATAACAACAGCTTCCAGAATTGCCCCATGTATGGTGTTGCTTGTCAATGTTATGATTCAACAAGCGATTCTCCTCAAATTTCAGCCAGCCCGTATCAATTAGACTTCACACTTTATGCTTCGGGGTCATACAATGCTCAATGGAATGCCCCAGGGCTACTCCACGATAAGCACACGTTGCGTTCGAGTCGTATCCTCAGAAAAATGTTGAGGAACCTTGGTTGGGGTTATGGCTACCATTGAATTATTGAGTGGATATGGGATCAAGTTTAGCATATGACAACGGAATTTGGGGTGAACCCTACAGGCTTTTTGCTGCAAAATTCCTTTTTGTTGGTGTTTTTTTGGTTTGTGCTAAAGGTGGTCTTCGTCATTGGAAGTGCGGTAGACAGGCTTTGTGGTTGATTTAGGGATGGCCTTTGTGGATAACTGGGTGGTGGGTAAGGAGGAGGTTTGTTATTGACTGAGTAATGACATTGTTGGGTTTGGTGGGAAACTTGGCCGTATAGGAATGGCAGTCACAGCATGGGTTTCTCCCTCTTTCTCACCCTCTTCATTTGCCCCAGTTTTCTCAGTCGTCCTAGTAGGATGATCAAATTTGCCTCTTTTCGGACCCACATCGATCCTTTCACTGGCGAAGACCAAATCCGCAAAGCTTTGAGGGTGCGTAGCCCACCATCTTTTCATAGTAGAGTATCGATAATGTGTCTACCATCACGATCATCGTCTCCCTTTCCATCGTTGGGGGTACCACCTGGGCCGCCAGATCCCTCCACCTTTTGGGCATGTTCTTTGAAAGATCCGTCCCCCTTTTTGCAAATGTTTTGTAGTTGCATCCTATCCGGAACCATATCAAAATTGTATTGATACTGCCTAACAAAGGCAACCATTAGGTCCTTCCAAGAATGGACTCGGGAAGATTCCAAGTTAGTGTACCAGGTAACAGCTACCCCAGTAAGACTTTCTTGGAAGGAATGTATTAGCAATTCCTCATCTTTTGCGTATTCCCCCATCTTCTGACAATACATCTTTAGATGGTTCTTGGGACAAGTAGTCCCCTTGTACTTGTCAAGGTCCAGCACCTTGAACTTGGGAGGGGTGATGATATTGGGTTCTAGGAACAACTCTTTTAGGTTAGCAAAGGCATAATCTTCACCTCCTTCAATGGCCCTGAGCCTTTCCTTTAGATGATCCGCCTTTCCCTTTTCGGCCATAGCAGGAGGGGCTCTTCCCACCGCAAAATGCAATGGTTGTGGTTGTGGGCGAAACTGAGGGCCCTCCAAAGTGTTTTCAAAGGGTATACCACCAACTGCTTGCCCTTCAGTGGCATATCCGAGCCAAGGCTCGAAGTCAGCTAGATTGTGGTGGGGAATTTCATGTGTCTCCCCCATGGTTTGAGAGATATGTGCCTGATGAGGTTATTGGTTCTCAATGAGTATCGGAGTGGAGTTATTGAGATTTTCATTGAGAGTGTATGCCACATTGGGTGGTGTATAGTCGGGAGGCAAGCCATATGATGGGAAGGCGTGCTTGTTTTGAATTTTCACATCATGGGGTCGTCCGTACTTCCCAAATCTTTGCCTAACATATTTGAGGTTGGATGATTCATTTGCTTGAGGCCAGATGGGAGCATCGGGTTCACCTTAGCGACAGCGCTAATAGCGGCAACTATAACCGCATTGGCTTCCATTATCTTCTTCATGCTCATCATGGCCTTCATCATTGTGGCCATTTGCTCTTTTATGGCCTCCATTTCCGGCCTTCATCTTCTCTTGCACCTCCTCTGCTTCACCCATTACTCTAGCTCTAGCACGAGTTCGGTAAGGGCGTCGTAAAACGTGTCCTTTTCTTTTTGATAAGTTCATTTTATTTTATTTTATTTTATTTTTCAAGGAAAGAATGCAATGAGCAATGCAACCAATGAAAAGCATGGATGCATGCGAATGATGTACAGTTGAAGATTGCGAATTTTTACGCAGGATATGGGGTTGAATCAATTTAGATTTTCAACATGGTCTATGACATCTTTGTCAAGGTGAAACTGGAAGTAACAAGGACATCAACAATCCTAAATATGTTTGGCAGTAAACGAAGTAGTGATGTGACTCAATTCATCTTTTGCCCCAATTTTGCAGGACGGTTACTTCCATATTTCAACTTGACTTGATGAACCTTTTTGTAAAAGCATGAGCTTGGTTCAACCCTATAATCCAAGGAATGGAAATTCTGATCGCCAATACTTCAACAACATCTCATAGGGATGAATGACTCGGGCATACTTTAAGCTTATGCACGGAAAATGTAATTATGAAATTGAGATGCCCGAAGAAACACCATTTCCTAGTTAACCATGCATTAGGTACCATGTTCAATTATTTTGTTTTTAAGTGAAACGGGTTTATGATCCCAACATGGTTGGCTCGTGGTGCCTAACACATGAAACTAAGAATGTAGTGTGAAGTTTCACGCTTCCCCCTTTTTTGTTTTTGTTTTGTAGAGGAAAACGCAAGGATGAGCAAACATGAAAACAAATGGTATGCAATTTTGCAGATCAAAAAGTTTGTTGAACGCATATGCATGATGATGCCATGACTCATGCAAAATGTGAGGCTGGAATATGATAACGGACAAATGCAGGATATGTCCATTATGATGTTATGAAGAGATGCTTATGCGATGCATGATATGAATGCATTTTACGGACACGAGAGCCCGGAAAATTATCTCTTCTTACTTGCGCATTTGGGGGCGCAGTGCCCCATGTGTACAATTAAGAAGGTGATATGGACCTTCCGGCTTCCCGTGACAAAGGACGAGACCAACATACAATGCATGCTAGAGATAAAATGCGGGAGTGACTTGATTCGCACTGATTTTTGGAGTAAAAACGTGGGATAAACTCATTTTATTCAAAAAGTTATAACTAGTCAAGATCTGAGCGACAATACAAACTTCCTAGCGGTTTCTAATCATATGGTCCATTAAGTCTATCATATGTTGACAATAGCTGAGAAGTCCGTGGATCTTCTTGGGGGCGGAGTAGGTGTCCGCCATTGCTTTGGCCTTGGCTAGCAATCGGGGAAGTTCTTGACTCCTGTTCAAAGTAAGAGCAAATCGGTCCGTCCACATTGTTGCCTCTTGGTGCCATGAATCAATTACCCTCTCCCTTGCTTCGCTTTCTGCTGATATCTTGGCGTACTCATCCTCTAGCCTTTGCTCGTGAGTCGCCGCTAGATTTAGCTTCTCTTTGCACTCATCTATGACGGCCCACATATTCCCTTCAGTCTCGCTTAACTGTTGGGACAAATTTCTTTTCGACCTAAGGTAAGCCTTTAGCTCGTCCTTCAAGATCATGCCTTTGACCCGTGATGATTCCTTTCACCTCTTCGGAGCTTGAGCTTACTATTGCTGCCCTATAAAGCCCCTCAAAACTTTGCTGGCACGTGTTCTTCCTTTCGGGCCTTCTTGGTTTCTCGTTCCAAGGCTTCAGCGGTGGCCATATTGACGTCCCTTAGTTCATCATACTCTTTTCAGACTTTGATGGCTATGGACTTGAACTTCTCTTCGACTACTCGGGCTCTTTCAAGCTCTGCCTTTAGGGCTTGTACCTCATCACTTTCTTCCGAAGCTTTAACCTCATCGTCCCTCACAGTCTTTAGATTTGGGAGCCAATCCAATCCTTGTGTTCGGACTCTCAGCCACTTATGATAGCCGCCGATGATCCCATTACTGCTTCCCCTAAGCTCTCTGTCCTTTCTTCACGCCGCATCCCATGCCTTGCGAACTCCTTGGAGTACCCTCGCGTTGTGGTCACTAAAACCCCGTGCAATGAAAGGCGTGATGCTTTCGTCTAATGGCGCTCCTCTCATGGGGTAGCCAAGCTGTCTTATGGTGAGAACGGGATTATAATTAATACAACCCCTTGTTCCCATCAAGGGAACATTTGGACATCCTTCGCATGAAGATAGAATCTTGATTCTTCCTTCCTTCTAGCGAGGGAACCAATTAACAGACGCCCCCCCATGCTAGCCAAGAGTTGGTCCCAATTCGCCTTTCCTTTTTCGACGCACGAGCGGTAACCTTGTAGCGGATAGACGGGCCTACCTTCTTGGAGAAAAAGGTGTGAAACCAGCCCCACATAGAAAGCTGGAGTACAGCAAACAATCCTTGCATTGCTTTCTTCACATCTTCGGTCGAAGGTGTCATATAGGTCGGCTAGCATAGCGACAACCGGACTTTCCTTGTGGTTATGATAGGCGAGAAAAACGTCGATCGCTGCCAGGTCCACCAACCCATCCACATTTAGAAAGAGGACTCCCTCGAAAATCAACAGTGTGAGAATATCTATGAATGGGGTCCACTCGCCTTTATCTGCCAAGATTCTTGCTTTTACCTCCAAATATTTTCTCGGTATTCCGACCACCCCATTTTCGACTTGCCTTTGGCGGTCTAATTCCTGCGCCGAGATTTGGACTTTTTTAGAAATTCTGGCCAATGAGGGGTATAACCCTGAGAAGAGGTATGGTTTCCTTCCCCCTAGAGGACATCCTAGGATCTCTTCAAATTCTTCCACCATTGGTGATAGCTGGAAGTCCCCAAAGATGAAGCACCTCAACGGCTGATCATAATACTGGGCGAGGGAGGCAATAGGTTCCATGGAGACTTCTACCCTAGCTAGGTCCCAAATGCTTACCATAGGCTTTGCGGAAGGCTTGCCGTTGAAGTTGACCCATTAATTGCCCCAACTTTCGTAAACTGGTGACCTCTAAGCTCTTGATTTTGACTTGATAAAACCTCTTTTTAAGCGAAGGCTTTTGACTTGATCCCATGTTTTACTAAAGTGAAATAAAATCTAGTGCGAATCAAAACTCCGACATCTATCATGGGTGGAATGGATGAATGCATGAAGGAATGCATATGACACGGATGCAATTTATGAATACGGGAGCTCGGGAAATTGTCTCCTTCTTAGATACAACGTCTTGGGGTAGCAAAGTGCCCAACGTATGTGTCATACCCTAATTTCGTCCGGGGACCTTTGCTTGATGACATGCGACCTTTCTTTGGTCCTTGTGAGGTGCTTGGAATCCATCATTGGGCAATTTGTGAAATTCCAGGACATGCCGAAAAACCAAAAAAAAAATATTGATGCACAATCCGTAAGTTTCCGTGACACACCGGAAATCAAATGGAAGCATCGTTGCATAATTAAGTGAGGTTTCGTAACATTCCGTAAGTCAAAAGGGGGATGATTATGTAATCCGCAAGGTTCCGTAACATTACGGAAAGAAAACAAGTATCGTTACGAAATTCGTAAGTTTCCGTAACTTTACGAAAAAAGAATCACCAAAAAAAGCAGAGGGGGTGTACTTAGTAAAAATGGGGGTGCAAATAGCACCCAGGCCCACTTGGGCCCTCCAGAATATTCCTCCAGAAGGTTGTTGCTTCTAGAGGAAGCAACCTGGCTCGCCTGGGCGAGCTGAGCTTGCCTGGGCGAGCTGGGCGGCAACCACCTCCCCTATTTTGTTATAAATAGGGGAGGAAGTGAAGAAGAAAAGGGTTCAGCCCCTTTGGCACTTCTCTCTCTTTCGAATTTGCTTGGAAAAATCGTTTCCGTGAAGAAAATCTAAGCCGAGGCGCTTCCGAAACGTTTCCGTAACGTTTTCCGTGAAGAATTTCGCAAAGGTTTCAACCGTTCTTCGACGTTCTTCATTCGTTCTTCATCGTTCTTTGATCTTCAACGAGTAAGTACCTCGAACCAAGCTTTTTGATTCATTCTATGTACCCGTAGTGGTCCACATTGTGTTTCGTGCATTTTTATTCTCGTTTTGTTTACTTTTTATACCCCCTGTTGACGTGCTTAAGCCATTTTACTTAAGTCATTTCTCGCTTAACTTAAAAATAAAATAAATTTCCACCGAACGTTTGAATTGTATTATCCGTTAACTTCGGTTAAAATAAATTCCGACCGTTCGGTCGTGCCGTAACCACATTGGAAATCAAAAAAGAGGTAAAAAATAATATAATAATCAAAAAGACATCTTTTAGTAAAATAAAGCGGAAAATCAATCGGACGTTTTCTCTTTGGGATTTCTCATTCTTAATCGAATTGATTAATAACTAAAGTGAAACTAAAGGCTAAAATCAATTCGCCTAGTCAAGCTCGTCCATAAAAATAGGCTTTTGAAGTTTGTCATTTCATTTTCTCACTAAGTAAAATGGATCATTTTTAAGGTCCAACGCCTTAAAATGATCACCTCTTAAAGTAAAAAAGAATCACTTGATAAAAAAGAACTACGTAGGTCTGATTTCCTCATCGCAATTGAGGAATACGTAGGAGCAAAAGGAAACACCCTTGTCGACCACAAAAAGAGAAAAATATAAAAAGGGTATAAAAGATATAAGGACATAAAAAGGGAACATAAAAATCAAAGTCATGTTTGCACATTCGATTAAAGGCTGCCGTCCCTTGTGACGGACGTGTGGGGTGCTAATACCTTCCCCATGCGTAAATACAACTCCCGAACCTTTCACTTAAAAGTTCGTAGATCGCGTCTTTTCCGGTTTTTCCGACGTTTTCCTCAAATAAACGTTGGTGGCGACTCCGCGCGTATTCCTTTCATGGAACACGCATCCCGCGAGTCTCGCGTCGCCCTCCTGCCGAAGGGTAGGTTGCGACAGTTGGCGACTCCACTGGGGACTGTTTTTAGAGAGTTAGGCCATTTAATTTTGTGCAATGTTTTACCGTGACTTACCCCTTTGTTGGTTTCCTTTCATTATGTTCTTGTGTATATAAACTCTTTGTTGCTTTTAGTGCGTTTTAAATGTATGCATGAAGTAAATATTTATTCATTTGATGCACACAAACACCAACACTATTTGCACACACTGTGAGTGAAAAAAAGGGCCCTATACCCGGGTTCATGGGAGCATAAGGAGTGGAGGTGAATCTGTGATCATGCTAGGTCTCCGACTTGCTTGATTACAGTGAACCCTCACCTAGAGCTTTTCTCTTTGAAAACCTATTGTTGCTAGTAGTCCCTACTGCTACAATATGTTCTTCAAAAGGGGATGATACCTCTAGAAACCATCAAGAGAGATATAACTACCTTGGGGATTATTGCTAAAAGCCTAGTTAGTTCTCTCCCTTATAGGTCCCTTAAGTAGGGGCACGAAGCAAACACACTGTGTGCCATTTTTCACACTGCCATGCATGAGTATCATATACCCTTTTGCTTATGTTCGGTAAATATTGTCATACTGTGCACATTCTCGCATTGTGTCTTTTGCATAGGCATTGCATATGGGTTCTGTCTTGATCCCTACTGTAAACAAACCAACGGAGGGTCCGTGTCGCCTTCTTAAAAACGTGCGTTGGGGCATTTCGCTACCCCTAGACGTCATATCTAAGAAGGGGACAAATTCCCCAGACCCCCGCTTTCCTAGATTGCATCTGTGTCATATGCATTCCATCATGCATTCATCCATCCCACCCATGAGATACCGGAGTTTTGATTTGCACCAGCTTTTATCTCACTTTAGTAAGCATGGGAACAAATCAAACCGGCAAGAGGTTCTACCAAGTCAAGGTCAAAAGCCTAGATACCACCAGCATCAAGGAAATAGGGCGGTTGATGGAACCCCTCCAAATGCAAACCTTCCGCAAGACTTACGGAAAGATCTTAGAGTTGACCATAGCAGAGGTGTCCATAGAAGCCATTGTATCAAATACCCAATACTACGACCGGCCTTTGAGGTGCTTCACATTCGGAGACTTCCAATTAGTACCAACCATTGAAGAATTTGAGGAAATTCTAGGATGTCCTCTCGGGGGAAGAAAACCATATCTTTCCTCCGGGTGTCTCCCCTCTTTAAGCAGAATTGCAACTGTGGTCAAGGATTCAGCAAGAGGTTTGGACCGCATAAAACAGACTCGGAACGGCATAGCAGGCCTACCACAGAAGTACCTAGAAGACAAGGCAAGGGGTATGGCCAATCAAGGAGACTGGGTCCCGTTTATGGATGTGTTAGCTTTGCTAATTTTTGGGGTCGTCCTCTTTCCAAACGTGGATGGTTTGGTAGACCTAGCAGCAATCGACACTTTCCTTGCCTACCACCATAGCAAGGAAAGTCCGGTGGTAGCTGTCTTGGCAGATCTATTTGACACATTTGACCGAAGGTGCGAAAAGAGTAGCGCACGGATCATCTGTTGCTTACCCGCCCTCTGTGTTTGGTTTGTTTCGCACTTGTTCCAACAAGACGCAAGACATCCATGTCCGCTCCTGAGCCATCGCTCGTGTACTGAAAAGGGGAGAATAGATTGGGACCAGCTTTTGGCCGGGATAGGAGGTAGAACAATCAGTTGGTTCCCCCGATGGAAGGAAGGAAAAGAAGGAGTCCTTTTCTCATGTGGAAGATACCCAAACATTCCGCTGGTAGGAACGAGGGGTTGTATTAACTACAATCCCGCGCTCGCTATAAGACAACTAGCGTACCCCATGAGGGGAGCACCGACGGAAGAAAGCATGTCTCCTTTCCTTGTGGATCTCAGCGCACAAAATTCCAAGACTATACAAAGAATCCATAAGGCATGGGAAACCCCGTTAAGGAAAGATCAAGAGCTTAGAGGCATTCGTAATGGCATCATTGGTGGGTACCACGAATGGCTGAAAGTTCATATACGAGGTTTAGATTGGCTCGCCAAGTTAAAAGTCGTCAGCGAAGAGAATTTTGAAGCACTGGAAGAGGACGAAGAAGTCCAAGCTCTCAAAAGCGAGTTAGGAAAGGCAAAACTTGCCAAGGAGAAGTTCAAGTTGGCCGCTACACACGTTCGGGAGGAGTGTGCCGGGTTACGGAAAGAGAATGCAATTACCGCAAGAGCCCTTGAACAAGAGACCAAGAGGGCTCACAAGGAAGAGTATGGCCGGAACAAATTTCGCGGAGCTCTATGGGGTAGCAATAGTGAACTCAAGTTGCGAAGGGAAGAAAGGGACCAGTCGCGAGCACGTAGCATGGTTTTGAAAGAGGAGTTAGTTGCCTGTTCAAGGTCCAAAAGAAGCTTGTCTCAGCGCTTATGCGAGACGGAGACCAACATGCTAGCTATCATCGCCAAGTACCAAGAAGAGTTAGGTCTAGCCGCAGCCCACGAGCATAGGATTGCGGATGAATATGCCCAAGCATACGCGGAAAAAGAGGCTAGAGGAAGGGTGATCGACTCTTTACACCAAGAGGCAACCATGTGGATGGATCGGTTTGCTCTTACCTTGAACGGGAGTCAAGAACTTCCCCGATTGTTAGCCAAGGCCAAAGCGATGGCAGACACCTACTCTGCCCCCGAAGAGATTCACGGGCTTCTCGGCTATTGTCAGCATATGATAGACTTAATGGCCCACATAATTAGAAATCGTTAGGAAACTTGTATGGTCTCTCAGACCTTGACTAGATATGACTTCCTTTTTGAAATAAAATGAGTTGGTCCCATGTTTCTACTCCAAAAAACTTGTGCAAATCAAATCACTCCTACGTTTCATCTCTAGCATGCATTTTCTTTCTTTACCCACTCCTCACGTTTGGTTTTTTAGGGAAAAACACCATAACTAAACGCGCCGCAAGGGATCCCTATCGCACCAGATCCAAATCTAAAACGATGGGTGATCAAGAGGAGACGCAGGAACAGATGAAAGCCGACATGTCGGCTCTGAAAGAACAAATGGCCTCCATGATGGAGGCCATGTTAAGTATGAAGCAGCTCATAGAGAAGAACACGGCCACCGCCGCCGCTGTCAGTTCGGCTGCCGAAGCAGACCCGACTCTCTTAGCAACTACGCACCATCCTCCCTCAAACATAGTAGGACGGGGAAGGGACACACTGGGGCACGATGGCAGCCCTCACCTGGGATACAACCGAGCGGCTTACCCTTATGGATTGCCGCCCAACTATTCACCACCCGTCTTGCAAGAAGATGCGGGCCACATTGCTTCTCCCGTCCATGAAAGAGAGCCTCCTCAGCAGCCCGACGAAGTCCACAAAGACCCTCAAGATTATGCTCGAAGGGATGTCGAGTTCTATCCCCCGATCCCCGAAGGGCCGGCACCAGGCACGTTGCCTCAACCCAACATCGCAGCATCACCAATAGTTTTGTCCACGGAAGGGCCGCCCCCAGCAACTGAAGAAAGGAGGAAGCTCGATCTCCTTGAGGAAAGATTGAGGGCTGTGGAAGGATTTGGGGACTATCCGTTCGCAGACATGACGGATCTTTGCTTAGTACCCGATGTTGTTATTCCCCCGAAGTTCAAAGTGCCGGACTTCGACAAGTATAAAAGGATGACTTGTCCCAAAAACCATCTCAAAATGTACTGCCGTAAGATGGGCGCCCACTCTAAAGATGAAAAGTTGTTGATACACTTCTTTCAGGATAGCTTGGCCGGAGCTGCGGTAGTGTGGTACACTAATTTGGAAGCTTCCCGTATCCGTACTTGGAAGGATCTGATTACCGCCTTCCTAAGGCAATATCAGTACAATTCTGATATGGCTCCTGACCGTACTCAACTGCAGAATATGTTCAAGAAAGAGGGTGAAACCTTTAAAGAATATGCGCAGCGATGGAGGGATTTGGCGGCACAAGTAGCTCCTCCCATGGTTGAGAGAGAGATGATCACCATGATGGTAGACACTCTGCCAGTGTTCTACTATGAGAAGCTAGTAGGTTACATGCCGTCCAGCTTTGCGGATCTGGTGTTTGCCGGGGAAAGAATCGAGGTAGGATTGAAAAGAGGAAAGTTTGATTACGTTTCCTCCACAAACGCGAATGCCAAAGAATCGGGGCAACAGGGGCAAAAAGGAAGGAGGGAGATGCCCATGCCGTCTCTTCAACACCCGCGTGGGTCAAAACCCAGCAAACACCTCATGGTACCCATCAGTACGCGCAACATCACCCAAGCTTCTCGGCTCATACTGGGAATGCCTCTAGTTCAACACCCGTGCAGCCTAAGGCACCCACCCAGAGGGAAGCTCCCCAAGTTCCAACTCCGAACACGACTCGACCGGCCGGTAATTCCAACACGACAAGGAACTTCCCTCCGAGGCCATTTCCGGAATTCACCCCACTCCCAATGACGTACGAAGATCTTCTGCCATCCCTCATCGCCAATCATTTGGCCGTGGTAACTCCCGGAAGGGTCCTCGAACCCCCTTTCCCGAAGTGGTATGACCCTAACGCAACTTGCAAGTACCATGGGGGTGTCCCGGGGCATTCCGTCGAAAAATGCTTGGCCCTTAAATACAAGGTCCAACATTTAATGGATGCTGGATGGCTGACTTTCCAAGAGGATCGGCCCAATGTGAGAACCAACCCGCTCGCCAATCATGGAGGGGGAGCAGTTAATGCAGTTGAATCCGATAGGCCGCACAGGTCTAAACCTTTAAGGGATGTGGCAACCCCTAGGAGGTTTATCTTTGAGGCCCTACAAAAAGGAGGTGTGATTCCCCATAGTGGGTGTAAGGAGGATTCCTGTCTGCTACATTCCGGCGAGATGCATGACATGGAGACGTGTTTGGAAGTAGAGGAATTGTTACAGCGGATGATAGATCAAGGTCGACTGGAAGTCGGCATTAAAGGAAAAGAAGAGCAGCATATATGTATGCAATCTACGGAGGGGAGTGGTGTTGCGAAGCCCAAACCCTTGGTGATATACTTCACTAAAAGCGCAGCTTCGCAAAAACCCGGACACCCCTTAATAGCCAAACTTGTTCCTTTCCCGTACCAAAATAGTCACGCGGTCCCGTGGAGATATACACCTCCGGGGAAGAAGGAAGAAGAAGTCACTGACGTCAGCTCGCTGTCAGCTAAAGTAACAAATATCACGGGACTGAGTGGTGTGACCCGTAGTGGTCGTGTGTTCACACCTCCGGACCTACCAGTCCAACCCGCCGACGTCAAGGGAAAAGGAAAAGTGGTGGAGGAACAAGATGGCGAAGCACCCCACGCTTCGAATAAAGATATTCCAGCAAAGGGGCCCCCGGAGAAAAAGGATGGTAGAAAGGAGGTGTCGCTAGAGGAAGCCAGCGAGTTCCTTCGGATAATTCAGCAGAGCGAATTCAAGGTTATCGAACAGCTCAACAAAACCCCGGCTAGGGTCTCGCTGTTGGAGTTACTTATGAGCTCCGAGCCTCATCGGGCTCTGCTAGTAAAAGTGCTGAACGAGGCTCACGTGGCCCAAGATATCTCGGTAGAAGGTTTCGGAGGGCTGGTCAACAATATCACTGCCAACAACTATCTTGCCTTCGCCGAAGAAGAAATCCCCGCCGAGGGGAGAGGGCATAATAAGGCTTTACACGTATCAGTCAAGTGTATGGACCATATCGTAGCCAAGGTGCTCATCGATAATGGTTCCAGTTTAAACGTGATGCCTAAGAGCACTTTGGAGAAGTTACCATTCAATGCTTCCCACTTAAAACCAAGTTCAATGGTGGTTCGGGCCTTCGACGGCACTCGCCGAGAGGTTAGGGGAGAGATCGATCTCCCAATACAAATAGGCCCTCACACCTGTCAAGTCACCTTCCAAATAATGGATATTAACCCCCCCTACAGCTGCCTGTTGGGGCGCCCGTGGATCCACTCAGTGGGAGTTGTGCCTTCTACACTCCACCAAAAGCTGAAATTCGTAGTGGAGGGGCACTTGGTCATCGTGTCAGGCGAGGAAGATATCTTGGTAAGCTGCCCATCCTCCATGCCTTATGTGGAAGCCGCAGAAGAATCGTTAGAAACTGCTTTCCAGTCTTTTGAGGTGGTCAGCATTTCCTCGTGGACTCCCTCTTTGGGCAGCCTTGTTGTCCGATGCAGCGGTAATGATGGCCCGAGTTATGTTGGGGAACGGTTATGAACCCGGGATGGGTTTAGGCAAAACAACGGCGGCATAACTAGCCTGATAAATACCCAAGGAAATCGTGGGAAGTATGGTTTAGGCTATAAGCCCACTCAGGCGGACATGAAAAGAAGCATCGCGGGAAGGAAGAACAGTGGTCAAAGCTCGCGTTGGAGACAAGAAAGTGAAGGAAGCCCGCCCTGCCACATAAGTAGAAGCTTTATAAGCGCGGGTCTGGGAGACAAAGGTCAAGCGTTCGCGATATGCGAAGATGATATTCCGAGTACTTTGGATTTGGTACGACCATGCCCTCCTGATTTCCAGCTGGGAAATTGGCGAGTGGAGGAACGCCCCGGCATTTACGCAACGAGCATAATGTAAACCTTTACGGTTTTAAAAGCTCTATAGTTGGGCCTAGGCTTTAGAGTTTTTCCTTTTGTTAAGGCTTTGTGTCTTTTGTTTTTGAATTTATAATACAAGGATCTTTCTTCATCTGTTCCTGGTCTCTACCCATTCTCATTCATTTGCATGTTTACTTCTTTTTCTGAAACAGCAGATCCGATGACGAGTCCCCCGAAGGTACTAATACCTGGGACCCGCCTATCGACTTCGAGCAAGAAATGAATCAAACGGAAGATGAAGGAAATGAGGATGTGGGACTTCCCCCAAAACTAGAAAGAATGGTCGCCCATGAGGACCAAGAAACGGGGCCTCATCAAGAAGAAACAGAGCTAGTAGACTTAGGAATTGGCAGTGGAAAGAGGGAAGTAAAGATAGGTACAGGTATTACCGCACCTATCCGTGAAGAATTAATAATCCTGCTAAAAGACTACCAAGACATCTTTGCTTGGTCATACCAAGATATGCCCGGTTTGAGTTCTGACATTGTACAGCACCGATTACCTCTAAATCCCGAGTGTTCCCCGGTAAAACAGAAACTGAGGAGGATGAAGCCCGAAACATCCTTGAAGATAAAAGAAGAAGTGAAGAAGCAATTTGACGCTGGATTTCTGGCGTCGCTCGGTATCCAGAATGGGTTGCCAACATCGTACCAGTTCCTAAAAAGATGGGAAAGTACGAATGTGTGTAGATTATCGGGACCTGAATCGGGCCAGTCCCAAGGACAATTTTCCTTTACCACACATCGATATCCTCGTAGATAACACGGCCAATTTCGCTTTATTTTCCTTCATGGACGGTTTCTCTGGTTACAATCAGATAAAGATGGCGCCCGAGGATATGGAAAAGACTACTTTCGTCACCCTGTGGGGAACGTTCTGTTACAAGGTGATGTCCTTTGGACTCAAGAATGCCGGGGCAACTTATCAACGGGCCATGGTAGCTTTGTTCCATGATATGATGCATCAAGAGATCGAGGTCTACGTGGACGACATAATTGCTAAATCTAAATCCGAGGAAGAACACCTTGTCAACCTGCGGAAATTGTTCGAAAGGCTTAAGAAATATCAATTAAGGTTGAACCCCGCTAAGTGTACCTTCGGGGTCAAATCAGGGAAATTGCTTGGTTTCATTGTAAGCCAGAAAGGGATAGAGGTACACCCCGAAAAAGTGAAGGCTATCCTTGAGATGCCAGAACCCCGTACAGAGAGGCAAGTCCGAGGGTTCCTGGGGCGCTTGAATTATATTGCCAGATTCATATCGCAGCTCACCGCCATTTGTGAGCCGTTGTTTAAACTCTTGCGCAAAAACCAAACTGATCGATGGAATGAGGATTGCCAAGAGGCTTTTGGAAGGATCAAAAAGTGCCTAATGAATCCTCCCGTGCTTATGCCACCAGTACCTGGAAGGCCTCTCATTTTGTACATGACAATCTTGGACGAGTCAATGGGGTGTATGCTGGGGCAACATGACGAATCCGGGAAGAAAGAGCGCGCTGTTTACTACCTAAGTAAGAAGTTCACGACCTGTGAGATGAATTACTCCTTGCTCGAAAGAACGTGTTGTGCTTTAGTATGGGCATCCCATCGCCTAAGGCAATACATGCTGAGCCATACTACCTGGTTGATATCCAAAATGGACCCGGTTAAGTACATTTTTGAAAAGCCAGCTCTCACGGGACGAATCGCCCGGTGGCAAGTCTTGCTATCTGAGTTTGATATAGTCTACGTCACCCAAAAGGCGATAAAAGGAAGCGCTTTGGCAGATTATTTGGCTCAACAGCCTCTTAACGACTACCAGCCCATGCATCCTAAATTCCCGGATGAGGACATCATGGCCTTGTTCAAGGAAAAATTGGACGAAGATCGGGACAAATGGACTGTATGGTTTGACGGAGCGTCAAACATTCTAGGTCATGGCGTTGGGGCAGTGTTGGTCTCCCCGGACAATCAATGTGTACCTTTCACAACCAGGCTAGGATTCGACTGCACCAACAACATGGCCGAATATGAAGCATGTGCCCTAGCCGTCCAGGCAGCGATTGACTCCAATGTCAAACTACTCAAGGTGTACGGCGACTCGGCATTGGTAATCCATCAGCTGAGAGGGGAATGGGAAACTAGAGATCCCAAGCTGATACCCTACAAAGCCTATATCAAGGAATTGGCTAAGACCTTCGATGAGATCTCCTTCCATCATGTTCCCCGCGAGGAAAATCAAATGGCGGATACACTTGCTACGTTGGCGTCTATGTTTCAGCTAACACCGCACGGGGATCTACCCTACATTGAATTTTGGTGTCGTGGCAAACCCGCGCATTGTTGCCAAGTGGAAGAGGAACGGGACGGAAAGCCTTGGTATTTCGACATCAAGCGATATGTCGTAAGCAAAGAATACCCGCCAGAGATTGCCGACAACGATAAAAGGACATTAAGAAGGTTGGCAGCCGGTTTCTTCATGAGCGGAAGCATACTGTATAAAAGAAATCACGACATGACACTCCTGCGGTGTGTGGATGCCAAGGAGGCTAATCACATGATCGAGGAAGTCCATGAGGGCTCGTTTGGAACGCACGCCAACGGGCATGCTATGGCCAGGAAGATCCTAAGAGCAGGTTATTACTGGCTTACCATGGAAAGTGATTGTTGTGTCCATGTAAGGAAATGCCACAAATGTCAAGCATTCTCAGATAATGTCAATGCCCCACCACATCCTCTGAATGTCATGTCCGCCCCTTGGCCTTTCTCCATGTGGGGAATAGATGTCATCGGGGCCATTGAGCCCAAGGCCTCGAATGGTCATCGCTTCATCCTCGTAGCGATAGATTATTTCACCAAGTGGGTCGAGGCGGCTTCATACACCAATGTCACGAGGAATGTGGTGATCAGGTTCATTAAGAAAGAGATCATCTGCCGATATGGTTTGCCAAGGAAGATTATCACGGACAACGGCACCAACCTGAATAATAAGATGATGGCGGAAATGTGCGAGGAGTTTAAAATCCAGCATCACAATTCCACGCCCTACCGGCCAAAGATGAATGGAGCCGTGGAAGCGGCCAATAAGAATATCAAAAAGATTATCCAAAAGATGACCGTGTCATACAAGGATTGGCACGAGATGCTCCCCTTCGCGTTGCACGGTTACCGGACTTCAGTGCGAACGTCAACTGGGGCAACACCGTTCTCATTGGTATATGGGATGGAGGTTGTGTTACCGTTTGAGGTAGAAGTCCCGTCATTAAGGATCTTGGCAGAATCCGGATTAAAGGAATCAGAGTGGACTCAAACACGCTATGATCAGCTCAACCTCATTGAGGGTAAGCGCTTAACGGCCATGAGTCATGGGCGCTTATACCAGCAAAGAATGAAGAATGCATTCGACAAGAAAGTACGCTTACGCAAGTTCCATGAGGGAGACCTTGTGCTAAAGAAAATGTCTCATGCTGTCAAGGACCATCGAGGGAAATGGGCCCCGAACTACGAAGGGCATTTTGTTGTGAAGAGGGCTTTTTCCGGAGGAGCCCTGGTGCTTACCAACATGGATGGCGAAGAGCTACCTTCACCCGTGAACTCTGATGTCGTCAAACAATATTATGCTTAGAAGCTGGGGCAATTAAGGATGTCACTACATGTTCTTTATCTTTATGCGTTTTCTGGATTTCCCCCAGGGATTTCCTGTCTGTTGTATCTCTCGTTACAATCTTTCAAAGAAATGAACGTGGATTCGAGGCTTTTAGTCCTCACGTTAGTTTCAAACCTTGCGTTAATATGTGATCACCTGAGCCCTTCCGCTCAGTTCATGGGATCCCCCAAGCGCTTAATTAGAATTGAACCTGAACCAACTTTCCCTAAATTTGCTGCGTTTGAAAACATTCATGCATACGCACACGCATACGCATGTATATTGTTGTGGTAAAACAGGGGCAGGATCATCTTGGGCTACCTTCTGGGGTAGAGACAAAACATGAACGGCAGAAACCAATCAAGGTAAGGTAATGACGCGGTCAAGATTGGCCATACCTAGATGTTTATTACTTGCAGGTACTTAAGGACGGATGCAAGTGGGGATGGGGTCACGACCGACCGATCGTTGCCCCTTCTCTGCGCGAAACAAGCAGAGAATGTCGCTGCAAGGCAGCCCCGTATCCTTTGTATTTTGCAGCTTTCTTTTACTATTTGTTTGTTTTAAAAAGTAAAAAAATAGTAATCAACGCCTAATTCTAACCTAAGTAAGTTCAAGTTAGGCAAGATGCTAATCCACGAGAAGGGAGGGGACATGGTTAATGTTCCCCTCAAAAAAAAAAAAAAAAATGTGCAGGTTAGCTCGCCTGGGCGAGCCACCCCTGCACCAAATTATAAGAATGACGAAAGGGGGGGGCGTTTTTGCATTCAAAAACTTCTTTTCCCCCCTTTCAAAAGCCATACCCACGGGATTGACGAGTTTGCAGCCCTAGGGTCATCCTTTTTTGCATTTTTTGATTCCGTTTTGCGCTTTTGTTCATCACCAACAAGTAAGTGTTCCATCCCTAAGCTTTCTAGCTTTTCATTGGTGTATTTTGATCTCCTTTTGGTGCTCTAAATTGTGGGAGTGTGCTCAAATATATGGGGCAATTTTGGTTTGTTTTCTTGCTTGATTAGGTTGAATTAGGGGTGTGTATGGGATGGCCCTAGGCCTATAATGCATTTTGGAACAATGGGACATGCCACATTGTCCCCGTTCTCTTGCTATTGACGCCTAAACGCGCGCCCACCAAGTGTTCGGTGAAATGCCTCAATGGCATTAGCGCGTGACTTTTGTAAGGAAACAACCCATGGGGCATTTTGGTTTGTACATATTTTCTATTTTTGGAATATGTATTCATTCCCGAAAAAGGCTAGAGTAATTGCCCCGCATATATCCTAGGCCTAGGAACTAAAATTTTATGCAAAAAGAACACAAGAGGAGGTGCATATTGGGTAAAGTTACCCTTTTTGGCCAGCAATCAGCTATGGGCCACGCTACAATAATTTCCCTACGCCTAGATGTTTAGGAATTTTGCTCGTCATGAATGTGTTGGTTTAGAATAGGTAGCAAAATACCTTTGGCAATTTACACTTTGGGTATGATAGCAAAATACTTGGATGTATGTACATATAATTTTTGGAAGTCAAAATGTCTCACAAAAAAAATATATATAAATATGTTGCATGATATGTAAAGAAAATACATTACAAAAAGAATATATACCTTTTAATACAATTTTAGTCAGCAAAGGAAAATATACTTGAATTTGCATGCGGCTTTAGGAAGCAAAAACTTGAAAAGAGCATGAAATGTAGCACTTTATTGCGTAGATAGTCAATATTCATCATGAAGTTTGTGTATGTATAGGTATTAGAAATACCAAGATGTGCGCATGTGCAATTTTTGGTACCCCAAAATGCTTTGAGTATGCATGTATGTAAATTTAGCCAAGGAGATGTGTGTGATGTAAGTAACAAATACACCTTGGAAGTACATGTAAATAATCTAGGTAATGAAGCTGCCTTGATTGTATATGGGTGCATTTTTTCTTAGTTAAAAGAATGTCTTGTGCAAGCGAACATTCGTAAGGAAATATGCGCATAAGCTTGCTCTAAATTTACATTGATGTTTATGGGAGGAGGTTGTATGCCATTCTTGTTTTAAGAGTAGTGTCCCACTGGAAAAACTAACTTTCCAAATGTTTGCCTTCGCGGGAAATGGCCCCAAGGAAGATTGCCTCAAAGAGGTCCAGGAAGGACAAGGCAGCCGAAGGAACTAGTTCCGCTCCGGAGTATGACAGTCACCGCTTTAGGAGCGCTGTACACCAGCAGCGCTTCGAGGCCATCAAGGGATGGTCGTTTCTCCGGGAGCGACGCGTCCAGCTCAGGGACGACGAATATACTGATTTCCAGGAGGAAATAGGGCGCCGGCGGTGGGCATCACTGGTTACTCCCATGGCCAAGTTTGACCCAGAAATAGTCCTTGAGTTTTATGCCAATGCTTGGCCAACAGAGGAGGGCGTGCGTGACATGAGATCCTGGGTAAGGGGTCAGTGGATCCCGTTTGATGCCGACGCTATCGGCCAACTCCTAGGATATCCGTTGGTGTTGGAAGAGGGCCAGGAATGTGAGTATGGCCAGAGGAGGAACCGGTCTGATGGGTTCGATGAGGAGGCCATCGCCCAGCTGCTATGTATACCGGGGCAGGATTTTGCCCGGACTGCTGCAGGGAGGCGAGTGCGAATCATGCGCACCAACATGACCACCCTGACCCAGATATGGATGACGCTGCTCCTCAGCAACATCCTGCCCACCGATCATAATTCCGACCTTCCCATGCCGAAGTGTCAGCTGGTGTACGCCATCCTGACACGGATGAGCATCCATGTGGCTCAGTTGATCGCTGATGCCATCTATATTTTTGCAGGTATGGCGCCTACTAGGCACCCTTTGGACCCAGACAAGTCCAACAGGGCCCTGGGATTCCCCGCACTGATCACAGGACTCTGCCAGTCGTTCGGAGTCCCCGTTGCACCTACCAAGGTGATTCGGCCGCCCATCACCCGGGCTTTTATTGAGAAGTACTGTACCCAGAGACAGGCTCAGGGTGATGCTCCATAGGCCGCAGGCGCGCCACCACCACCTCATCAGGCTGGCCAGGCTAGGGCATTTGACATGGAGCAGTATTTACGGCATTTGGTTCGCCAGCAGGCGGCCAACCACCGAGCACATGTACGGACCCATGATTATCTGTACCAGATGAGCCTTAACATGCAGAGCCAGGGCTTCGCTTCTTTTTCATGCCCTACTCCAGACCAGTTCAGGGCAGAGGTTGCATGGCCCGGAGATTGGCCCGAGGTCCAAGCAGGAGAGGCACCCCCAGAAGCTCCCGGCGATGGAGAAGAGGCCCACGAGGATGAGGAGATGGCCGATTTGCTTGACTTCTTGGGAGGGAGTGGAGATACGTGACTGGGAGATCCCCAGATTCATGTTTTCTTTCATATTTCTTTTGTCATTTTTATTCTATGTTATTGTTTTGACTTGAGAGACTAATGTTTGTTTTTGTTGTTTCGATTGTCATTTGTACAGCGCATACATTTTTGTTTAGATTGTTGCGTTAGTGTTTATATATCATTACTGTTGATGATGTTTGAAATTCTGGAACCGTGTAGAGTTCTTCGTTTAGGAACATCGTCCAAAAAATATATGTGTAAAATAAACAAAAATCATGATAAAGATAAAAATAGAAAAGAAAAAATGAAATGAATGAAATGGAAAAGAGAACAAAAAGGAAAAGAAGAAAGCAAGTAAGGAAAAAGGTGGAAAAAGAGAAAATAAGTTGTCTAGCTAAAAACCGACATGCTTTTGAAAAGAGACGATTTCCAACTTTTCTTTGAAAAAAAATTCATTCATTGATCATAACCGATTTTTGAAGAAAAAACGTGTCTACACCTGAAGGGTGAATGCTGTGAAAATTTCCCCGAACGCCCAAAAATGACTTGGAGGAATGCACAAATTGATAAAAGAACATATTTTGGAAACATTGGGTTGATTAAAATAGAGGAAATGAATCCTGAGCCCTAGCATCACATGACCATAAAAATTTGACACTTGAGTGTCCGCATAGGTGCATGCATGACCAGTTTTGCATAAAATTTCCAAATCATCATTTTTGCATTTGTGTCATGGAAATAATGTGGGGCATCCCTTTTATCCTTGAACCAAACCAAGCCCTGACATGTATCATGTCTAGCCATTCTACGAGCTTTGAGCCAAAATCCTGAATCACCATAAACCTTGACCCAGGGTGACAATGTCAATCCTTACCCTCGGAAGCAAAAAAGAATAGAAGGGAAATTTCCAATCAAAGAAAAAGAGAAGGAAAATTTCCAATGAAAGCAAAAAAGAAAAAGAAAAAGAAGAAGAAGAAGAAGAAGAGAAAAGAAGGAAAATTCCCCAATCAAAGAGTGGGAGAAAGCAAAAAGAAAAGAAAGGAAATTCCCAATCAAAGAATGGGCGAAAGTAAAAAGGAAGAAGAAGAAGGAAAGAAAGCCCCTGATCGGGGATCGAAGGAAAAACAGAAGAAATGTGCAGAGAGGTCTTGGGACCGGACAATATCTTAACAATACAGAATTGTCACCAAATGAACAAAAAAAGAAGGAAAGGAAACCACGACCTAAAATGGTCTTCTCCCTTTGATTACCAACCAAAATCCCGTGCGCTAGCGACTTTTTTTTCGCCCCGCACTAAACAAAAAAAAACAGAAAAAGAAAAAGCCAGAAAAATCAAAAGCCAAAAACAC
Organism: Glycine soja; assembly: GCF_004193775.1. Lineage (NCBI taxonomy): Eukaryota > Viridiplantae > Streptophyta > Magnoliopsida > Fabales > Fabaceae > Glycine > Glycine soja. The sequence goes on from NC_041020.1 coordinate 25,350,011, forward strand.
ACAAAAGCCGAAAAAAAAAAACCACCAAAAGAACCCATTCCCAAGGGAAGCCCTATTGATCCATGATCACGCATGTAATTTTTGATTTGATAGGAAATAATTTGCAAAGTCAAGTCATGACATATCTATGGTCCGGAATTAGGATGAAACACTTACCTGTGCGAGATTGATACACTTTGAGTGATTTTCTTCTATTTTTGTCGAACCCAGTGTTTCCTCTAAATGGTCATTTAGAAACGAAATGCTAACATCCAAGATCTCATTTATGGTTATGGGGGATCCCATCAGCAGACTCTCCTTCCCTGGTAGGCGCATTGTTTGTCACTCAAAAAAGCATATGCTGCTCTAAACAGTTGGAATATTTGTCTCTTTGCTAAAGCATGTTTGCATTTTTTTTAGTGAAGAAAACACTGAGACTTTTTCAAGTCTCACAAGTTATCCAGAACTACGTAGGTCTGAGTTCCTCATTGGAGGATACGTAGGAGCAAAAGCCTCGCTTTTGTCGACCGCGCCGCTTTCTGTTACCATGACCCAAGAGCTGGTAGCCCGCGGAGACACCTTACGGTTATCCGCACCTCGTCATTCAGTGACCCCAAGTGTGATTGATGAGCAGAGGCCAATGTGGTCATCTGTGTGATTGTATAAAATATCATGGGTTCTCCACCTGTCTCCACTCCTCCTCCTCCTCCTCCTCCTTCTCCTCCTTCTCCTCCTTCTCCTCCTTCTCCTCCTCCTCCTCCTCCTACTTCCGACGCATCGGCTTCGCCGTCTGCCGTGAAGCGGGCACGCAAAGCCTAACGTCTACGATCGTTGTCCACTAGACCACCTGGTGCTGAGAGACCAGTGGTGCATGCTAATCCTGCTACCGGGAAGGCCGATGGTCCCCACAGGAAGAAATTAAGAACATATTTGGGGATTGTGGCGCGTGATAAGGTGGACATCACCTACGAGAACTGGAAGGAGGTCCCTACTGCTCAGAAGGACCTGATTTGGGAGGATATTCAGGTATTTCTCTTTTCTTATTTGATTTTGTTTAATTAATAGCCAACAAATACATTATTGTAACAAAAAAACTTTATTTGATGTTGTCAGACGGAATTTGATATCCCAAAGGCTCCTAACAGTAGGACGAAAAGGAAGTTACTACAGACCGTGGGGGAGAGATGGAGGCAGTTTAAATTAGACCTCACAAGGAAATCAGCCCTTGCAGCCGATCAGGACGGTGTCGAGGACACTGTTTGTGAGAAATACGGCATTAGTAAGGAAAAGTGGGCCCAGTTTTACCAGACTCGCAGAGACCCTTCTTGGGAGGTATGTTCCTTTCCATTTAAGTTGTTTTTCATATTAAACATGATATTGTTATACTTCATTCTACCCATTTCAAACATTATTGTTTAATTTTTTCAGGATGTGCGCATGAAGGCACAGGCCATCCAGAACAAGAATACTGCCCCCCACATTTTGTCTCGTGGGGGTTATGATTATTTGGAGCAGAAGCTCCTGGCTGAGAAGACGAAGAAGAAGCTGAAGGAAGTTGCACAGTCAGGAAGCGTTGATGGCGTCATCGACCCTCCATCCCCGGTCAAACGCCACGTGAAGTGGAAGATGGTCCGCACAAAGAAGACAGGGGAGATGACGACTGAGGTCGCAAAGGAAATCACTGAGAAGATTGTAAGTCATTTTCAACTAACCATTACAATTATGTTTCAATATTTTGAGAATGTCATCTACCACTATTTGTTTTCTGTGGAGGATTCGTTTGAGGAGCAGGCCACACAGGGATCGTTCGTCCCCCATGGACGTCAGGATGTTCTCGCCGCTGCTATTGGACGTCCAGAGCACCCTAGACGTGTCCGTGCTGCTGGAGCTGGTGTCACCATCAAGCAATACTTTGGATATGCTCCATGGACGTCCCGCAACGCTTCCTCCCTGCCTCCTGATGAATTACAGCAGCTGACCCAGCAGATCAGGGACCACCTAGAGGAGTCCATCACAGAGAAAGTGACGAGGCAGGTCATGGCATCCTTCAGCCAGCTTCAGTTGCAGATGCAATCTCAGGGACTTGCAGTGCCTCCTGAGCCTCTGGTTGGTCCCTCAGGTCCTCGAGTGAGCACAAAGGGGAGTTGTGTTGATCCCTCAGGAAGTGATCCTGAGACGGGTGACTCTGACAGGTGCAGCTTGTACATAGAAGCAGATCCTGCCCGCCTGGTTGCCATGGGGAGAGTTTATGAGGGATCCACTGTTGTTCATAACACTCCTTTGTTGTCTGGCCAAGTAAAGGTGAGTGTGGAGGAGGTTACAGATGCAGATGCTCCAGTTCCTGTACCCACTGATGAGGTTTCCTTAGTGGGGCTGGCACTTCACACCTTCCTTGCTTGACCGACACATCTGGTCAAGTCTTTATCACATCATGTACTTATTGTCCTTACTATATGTTTCTTCTTTTTAAATTAATTCATTAAGTGTGCCTCAAATTAGGCTATTTAACTTTGTTTCATGAACAGGTAGTTGTGTCTCTGGCAAAACCACCTATGAAGCTCGATCCGGAGGTCGATGATCCGCTTTATCTGATGACATTGACCATCCCAGAGCTTTTCTCGAGGCCTTATCAGGTTATATGGGATGCCACCGTGTTCGGGGTTTTTAATCCAGATTTCCCCCTCTACATAAAGCACGAAGACCTCTCTGAAATCGCACACGGTGGTCAATGTCTCAGTATATCAGTGTTACAGTTGTGGATTTTGTAAGTCTTTATATAAAGGCTTTTAATTACCTAAGTTATGGCTTTCAATTCATAAATATTTAACTTTGACTTAACATAAACAGGCATCTCACTGAAACATGTATGCGAGTGGGGAATTCTGATATCTATGGATTCCTCGAGCCACAGTCCATTCAGAGGTCTGGGCAATCGCAGTTTGAGTCTGAAAGTTACATAAAGAGTAGGATGCATAGTTCACAACGCGATGTCTATCTTGGAGCCTACCTAAATGGGTAAGTCACAAAATAACTAAATTTAATTAATGTTTACTAATGTACTAACCCATTTTAGGTTCCACTGCAGTGGACACTGGCAGATGGTGGTCATCCTGCCCAAGGAACACCTAGTTGTCTGGTTTTGTTCATTGCATAACAGGCCAGACAACTACCTTATGGGGATTATTAATAGGTTAGTGTTCTTTGCAATACATTTG